>NW_027526295.1:182968978-183163978 GCF_048455015.1 Haemaphysalis longicornis
CTGGTGGAATCCTAGAAACAGAGTCACCAGTGCACACGATATTCAGGGGTTCAATGTCAGGGAACACTAAATAATCTAAATCTATCCGCAGGGACTGACATAATAGGGTGTGTGCTCACGCATATGTAAATTGATGTTACACCGTAGGCCCGAAATTGTACTTATCATCACCTGTCCTTCAAAAGAGCAAAATTTAAAAATAAAACATGCCCCCCCCCCTTCCCCTACCTCACGTCACTCAAGAAAAAATTAAAGCAGTTCCACTCAACGTGGAGGCTGTCAAATGCGGAACAGTGACTTGCGAGGAGTGCTGTGGCGCCATCTCTTGACTAGTTTGAGTATCAGCCTGGTGTTGACACCGAAAGTAGTCAAGACAAGGCACCGCAACCCCTTAAAAGTCCTATAATGAGACACTGGATCGAGTTTTTAGTGATCTGGAGTAATTTATGCATTAATTCAAATTTTTTTCGTATTTTGTCTTACTGAGCACTTATTTTTGGCCTAGCTCCAACGCCTCCGTGGCAACAGCGCAGCATCACCACCAACTGTTAGCACATTAAAACCGTGTACCTCTGTGGTGCAATGGACCGGATTGTCATCGGCTTCGTAAAGCGAGTGACCCAGCCTCGATCCCGCCAAAAGGGGAGGCGGTGATTGTTTTTTGAAAGCCTCTGTTTGGGTGCGTAACGGATACAGCAAAATGACGGATATTGCAAATTTGACAAGCGCGACTATAGAGACGGGTGCATCCAGAGAAACAGAACAGAACAAGCAGTTGCCATGCACCCTTACTTTTTTTTTTTTTTGGGGGGGGGGGGGGTGCCGTCAAATACAAACTGAGCCAATTCAGCCCCTGCAGCTTCCCACTTAAACACAATATCGTGGATGCTTGCGCATCCTAAGAAAGTAACTTTATTTCCACAAGGAACCTTTAGTCCAAAGTTCCCGGGATAGTCGACAGGTGCCCGAGATTTCTATTTTTAACAGCGAAGCTGTTTAGCAAATCGTAATTTTTCGTGTCCGCAGTTCGAAATACCAAGAAATTGCCGAGCGCGCGACGTGAGCGCGGGCTTCGCGGCGGCCGGCCGGCAGTTAACAAAACCAAGAGAATGCCTAGCGATAGTGTGTGCGTGCATAACGACGCCGCACAGCGTTCCTTGCGCATGTTTGTCAAGCCACTTAGGCAGATTGGCCAAGATTGGAGCGACCGCCAGCACTGAAAAAACCAAGAAAATGCCGAGCGCACGCGGCGACCTCCTAGAGTCCCTTGCGCACGTTTGTCAAGCCATTCAGGGAGATTGGCCAAGATTAGCCTCCCCCCCCCCCCCCCCCCACAAAAAAAAAAAAATACTCCAGCATTCGCCGTAATTGTAACAACACTTGCTCGCAAGGATAACGACTCCAGCGTTCGCCGTAATCGTGGCAACACTTGCTCGGAACAAGAGACACGTCGATTATCACTTCCAAAAAAATGAAAGAAGCTTACACTTAAAGCACCAATTTGGAGTAACGGTAGTTGCGGCGACGAAGACGAAGCAAATCGGCTACAATTGCGGACTTAATCCTTCGCAATGGTCGTGAAGGTTGCGTACTGCTTCGCTACCTTCAGGTCTTGCGCGTTAGTGTGAGCTTACTTCATTTTTTTTTTTTTCGCCTGCAGATATCAACAGCATCAAAGCGAATAGCCAGGAAGTAAGCAGCGTGCTGCTACATGTCTGCTCGAAATCTGAACCATTTCTTTCTGCCTTCTCTCGACTTGCGGCGGACGTGCTGCATGCCGGATCGTGTCAGCACAGCCACGTTCCTTTGCCTTTCCGCAGCTTAGCCAAAGCACCCGCCGCGGTGGCTCAGTGGCTGAGGCGTTGTGCTGCTGAGCACGAGGTCGCGGGTTCGATTCCCGGCCGCGGCGGTCGCTTTTTTGGTGGAGGCGAAGAGCAAAAACGCCCGTGTGTACGAGATTTCGGCGCACGTTAAAGATCCCCAGGTGGTCAAAATTAATCCGCAGCCCTCCACTACGGTGCGCCTCATCGTCTGCGTTGCGACGGCGCGTTAAACCCTGCGATCAATCAATTATTTACTCCCACATTTTCGTAATGGCTTATGTGAACGCCGATCTTACGCGACATATGTAGGTGTCTTTCGTGTGTTTTTTAAAGCGAAGCGTTCTTCGTATCACTGATGGCGGTGTCGTAACCAAAACGCGCTGCAGGAAAGCCAACTTTACACAAAAGGAGGGCACATGATGATGACGATGATGATGAAGGATAAGAAGAAGAAGAAGGAAAAGAAGACGAAACAAGAAGAAAACACCTCCCGTGGTAGGAATCGAGCCTGGGTCCCCGCGTTATGAAGCCCACGTCTTCCCGATTGCGTAATTCCGACACGAAGTAGTTTAGATTTTCTAAGCATCTATATACTCATACTCTAAGCTATTCAAACTTTTAAATAAATCAAATTCAAACAAATCAATCGCAAACGCCATTTACTTAATTTCGCGTTTCAACCATCCTTCTCGTTATATGAAAGGGGCTTTGCTTTTGTATTAAGCTGTTCGCTATCGGGCCAGTCAAAATAAAAAAAATTGTCACTTATCACCCCGCTCTATGCCCACGGCTTACCATTCAACAGATAAAACTTTGCGCGTGGGCGCCTACAGAAAAGTTTAAGGAATCCGAAAATTATGCTGTCCTAATTTGTACTCTTCTGCCGATTAATGAGTGGGTATGAAAACACCCCAAACAGGAACGGCCGTAAAAAAAACTAAAGAAAAGAAAAGGCGTAGGCGATGGAGTGTCATTGAAGCCGTTCCTAGCATGGGGCGATAGCCCACATGAGTTATAATTGAATGAATTAAAGAGCCCCGGCATCTGGCGACGCATAATGTTAGTGTCCCCGAGCGTTTCACGAGAGAGATTCCACCCCCCGTGTAAACACGCTATCCGGTTAGATTGAAGCAGCATCGAGGGTTATTTTATGTCACCGCTGCAGTCCCATGTTTCCCAAACAGGCCGGATATTAACCCACCGGGAACATCACCCCACGCTTTATATGCCTGGCTGTAAGACACACCGCTCAAATCGCAATATATATATATATATATATATATATATATATATATATATATATATATATATATATATATATATATATATTTATATATATATATATATATATATATATATATATATATATATATATATATATATATTGAGGGAGACGTAATGGGCAGCCGTCACCCAGAAGAGACGTAGCAGAGGCAGTGGAAACAGCGCGTTATTCTGAGCGGCAACCCACAACTCCAGCACCAGGAATGATGATGAGGATCGGTATGACGTACGGCATGATGATGATAACTGTTGTGAGAAGCAGACGAAGTATGCGATGAATTGGCCACGACAGTACAAGGGTACCTATACATGTTTCCTCGAAGTGGGCATAGCGCATCGTACAGATTGATGCTCACAATATATATATATATATAATATAGTAAGGCAATGAGGGGCTCGTTGAGGAAATACAGAAAGATAGGTCAGCAGTCTACAACGCCAAAGGAGGCATAGGGGTGTTGTTAGGCTCTTTTCTTTTTCACTACAGTTAATTAAGTAAACATTTTTTTCAACTACATATACAGAAGAAAGAAAGAAAGAAAAACACGCGCCCAGAGTGGGGACCGAACCCACGCCTTTCGATTACATGTCGAATGCCTTACCAATTCGGCTAACTGGGCGACTGTGTTCTCCTTCGCTTTCTGGGCTATTTATATTTTTTTTACTAGAAGTGTATCTGACGCTTGAGGGTGGTAGCCAGCGCCACTCTGACTACACGGGGAGAAGGGGACCTTCTTTTCAACCCCCGGGGCGTGACTTGAACGTCTACAGCCTGTCATGAGCGGGTTACTGGCGGGAAGCCCTCTTATGCTACCTAGGCATCAAGGCTGCCGGAACCGAGACCCTCGCTAGGCTTTCGCAGAATAATATAGTAAGGCAATGAGGGGCTCGTTGAGGAAATACAGAAAGATAGGTCAGCAGTCTACAACGCCAAAGGAGGCATAGGGGTGTGGTTAGGCTCTTTTCTTTTTCACTACAATTAATTAAGTAAACATTTTTTTTTTCAACTATACAGAAGAAAGAAAGAAAGAAAAACACGCGCCCAGAGTGGGGACCGAACCCACGCCTTTCGATTACATGTTGAATGCCTTACCAATTCGGCTATCTGGGCGACTGTGTTCTCCTTCGCTTTCTGGGCTATTTATATATTTTTTTTACTAGAAGTGTATCTGACGCTTGAGGGTGGTAGCCACCCTATGCCTCCTTTGGCGTTGTAGACTGCTGACCTATCTTTCTGTATTTCCTCAACGAGCCCCTCATTGCCTTACTATATTATTCTGCGAAAGCCTAGCGAGGGTCTCGGTTCCGGCAGCCTTGATGCCTAGGTAGCATAAGAGGGCTTCCCGCCAGTAACCCGCTCATGACAGGCTGTAGACGTTCGAGTCACGCCCCGGGGGTTGAAAAGAAGGTCCCCTTCTCCCCGTGTAGTCAGAGTGGCGCTGGCTACCACCCTCAAGCGTCAGATACACTTCTAGTAAAAATATATATATAAATAGTCCAGAAAGCGAAGGAGAACACAGTCGCCCAGATAGCCGAATTGGTAAGGCATTCGACATGTAATCGAAAGGCGTGGGTTCGGTCCCCACTCTGGGCGCGTGTTTTTCTTTCTTTCTTTCTTCTGTATAGTTGAAAAAAAATGTTTACTTAATTAACTGTAGTGAAAAAGAAAAGAGCCTAACCACACCCCTATGCCTCCTTTGGCGTTGTAGACTGCTGACCTATCTTTCTGTATTTCCTCAACGAGCCCCTCATTGCCTTACTATATTATTCTGCGAAAGCCTAGCGAGGGTCCCCGTTCCGGCAGCCTTGATGTCTAGGTAGCATAAGAGGGCTTCCCGCCAGTAACCCGCTCATGACAGGCTGTAGACGTTCGAGTCACGCCCCGGGGGTTGAAAAGAAGGTCCCCTTCTCCCCGTGTAGTCAGAGTGGCGCTGGCTACCACCCTCAAGCGTCAGATACACTTCTAGTAAAAAAAAATATATAAATAGCCCAGAAAGCGAAGGAGAACACAGTCGCCCAGATAGCCGAATTGGTAAGGCATTCGACATGTAATCGAAAGGCGTGGGTTCGGTCCCCACTCTGGGCGCGTGTTTTTCTTTCTTTCTTTCTTCTGTATAGTTGAAAAAAAATGTTTACTTAATTAACTGTAGTGAAAAAGAAAAGAGCCTAACCACACCCCTATGCCTCCTTTGGCGTTGTAGACTGCTGACCTATCTTTCTGTATTTCATCAACGAGCCCCTCATTGCCTTACTATATTATTCTGCGAAAGCCTAGCGAGGGTCTCGGTTCCGGCAGCCTTGATGCCTAGGTAGCATAAGAGGGCTTCCCGCCAGTAACCCGCTCATGACAGGCTGTAGACGTTCGAGTCACGCCCCGGGGGTTGAAAAGAAGGTCCCCTTCTCCCCGTGTAGTCAGAGTGGCGCTGGCTACCACCCTCAAGCGTCAGATACACTTCTAGTAAAAAAATATATATAAATAGTCCAGAAAGCGAAGGAGAACACAGTCGCCCAGATAGCCGAATTGGTAAGGCATTCGACATGTAATCGAAAGGCGTGGGTTCGGTCCCCACTCTGGGCGCGTGTTTTTCTTTCTTTCTTTCTTCTGTGTAGTTGAAAAAAAAAGTTTACTTAATTAACTGTAGTGAAAAAGAAAAGAGCCTAACCACACCCCTATGCCTCCTTTGGCGTTGTAGACTGCTGACTTATCTTTCTGTATATATATATATATATATATATATATATATATATATATATATATATATATATATATATATATATATATATATATATTGAGAGACTTGTGTTCGGTCGGAGTGAACTTTTATCCAGGACCCTCGAGCGAAGAACGAGCTAGTAACCCCCCCCCCCTATAATGAGATTTGTATTTACAGAGATGAGGACGAAGTGCTGGAGCACGTTCGCTAATGATGATGATAATGTACAGATGAAGAGGAAACACTGAAGGCAGACCGAAGGCGATTCGGTTGGTCGGTCGGTAGTCCTTTATAAAACCGCGATCAGCGGTTTTTATATATCCAATATGCATTATGAGAACGTCATCTCGCGACTTCCGGGCTGCTTTCCCCTTGAGTTCATTCGTCGTTGAGAGTTCAACGGGCCTGTAAACACCAAACGCGCCAAAGTGCGCGTGTTTGCGGCCAATGCGCAAACAGCGAGTGCATCGGACGTACGCATCGCCCACGCCGCGACTGCTTCCGCCCCTTCATGCACATGCATGTATATACATTTTTCCCCCTGCGGTTCCCCCAGCTCGTCCAAAGGCGATTAGCCCGCACGACAACGGGCGCAGCATTTGTGCGCAACAACGTCCAAGTGCAGTCGACCACGGAGCGAGCCGGGCTGTCCGCACGTTTCGAAAGCATGTTTACGACTACAAGCATCGGCCTGGATTTCCGCGCGGGCGGGTGTGCGCGCGCGCGCCGCTGCCGGATTTCAGCTGTCCGCAATGGAAAAGAAAATAAAAAGCAAAAAGACCTTTCTCGCTGCACGTATATATCGCGCTCTTGAACGTGTAATTCGAAATGCAGTTGCCGCGCGGCGGCGTTCACACGGTCCACCTGATATAGCCCTTCACCTCTGCTGTGCATGCACTCAAGAACTCTCCATGATGAGGAATGAAAGGCATGTCAATATAACAACCGTTTCGTACGACTTGCTGACATAGAGTGCCATTAAAGGGCAGTCAATATACCAGGAGAGAAAACGGAAGTACGGATGTTTGAAGGGGTCTGTTTTTCCCGACGATGCCCCTCGGCATAAGTATGCCGGTGACCGCGTAACAAAGACCGCGAGAAGTTCTCTTTTGTTTCTCTCTTCTTGTTGTTCTTCTTTCGGCGACATCCGCAAAGTTTTCGAGCCGCCGGAGCGGCGACACGACGCACGTTATTTTGACTCGAGTACACAGAGAGGTCGTCTCCATTTTTCTTTTTGTGGCGCGGGCCCTCCGACAACGGGGAAACGGCGTCGACAACAGATGTGGCTCGTTACGCGCTCTTTATAAAGGGACAAGCGGCGCGTATATGTTGCGGAAAATAATACAAGGCGATTTATTCTTTTTCGACCGTCGCTGTAAACAACTTTGTTGTGGCGGTGTTCTCTTTATTTTTCTTTGCCAGCTGCAAAGCTGCGATTTTTCTTTAATGCGTAACCTTCTTTAGCTAGGGACTAGGGCTTTTTGGGTGTTCGGCCCACATTTTCTCACACTTTTTTGTGCTATAAAAAACCACTAGCATCGTTTGTGTGCCTTGCACAATGACGCGTCAAAACAAAGTAGATAGTATAAGCAAAACCTTTCCACTGGTGCCAAAATTTATGTATATATTACGTAGTGCGGAGGTAGCCTAGAGCACATTTTTGGTCAAAACAGGAATACATACCCGTTCCCAAAAGGGTTTTTGTTGTTGTTGTTGTTAAAATGCGCATTAAGTTCCTTGTTACGAAAATAGGCTAGCAGGATTGGCCGAGAGGGTCGGGACAACAGATTGTCGTGGCGTCATACGTACCATAGGTGCGAGGGAGGGTAGGGTCGCAATTACAAAAAAAAACAAAACCCCTGGAAACTAAGTAACAAAATGGCAATGATCCAAATAATACTGCATCGTCACACGATTAGCTCAAAAAGAAAAAAAAATCAACAAGCAAATAGAAAAGTACGCTGCCTGAGTCAAAAAGGGCGTCGAGGAGTGGCGAGAGAAAAGCAGAACAAAATTACACCATCTTCCCGTAGGGGAACCCTGAGTATTATGCGAAGCAGCCATGGGGTCGACGGAAGTTCCCATTAGTTTTCAGTTCGTAATTTCCGTTGACGTTCAGCTTCGCGTGCCTTCGTTGTATCAGTAGCTTTTTCACGTAGTTTGAATGAGTGAAGGTCATAAGGCGCGTTCGTAGCACATGCTCCCGTCTCGGTTTGTAGCGCAGTGGGAAGAGCGCCACGTACCCCCCGTTGCGGCCGGAGACTCGTGGGATCGAAACGGGGCGCCGCCTAACTATTTCTTTTTATGGTGGACTGCGCTGACGTCGGCCTAAACGCTGGCGGGGCTGAAGAGACGCGCATGCGCAGTAGAGTGCGGACGGCGGACAACGACAACGACAACGAGGGAGGGAGGGACCCAGCCCCGAGCATGGGATGCTTCGCATCTAATAACAAAAGATAAGGAAAACGATTCTTCCTCAGGCTGTCGTGAGCGGCGTCAAACACAACAAAAACAAAACAGAGAAACTCGGCTCCACCGACGCCAACAAGGGCGTTCGCCTGGTTTAAACAGCATAGATCCTGTCAATCTACCCGGCCGGCTGTAAAAAAAGCATGGCCGTTTCCCACGCGGGAGGGTCATCACCCCTGGAACCTACCCAGCAAATTATCCTGCGCTACACGCACATCTTGGTCCCCTGTCGGCGTCCACACCCCCAACTCACACGATATGAAACTACACCCTCAGACGACTCCATACTAACACATATCCGCACCGCACCCTTCTCCGTGCCATCTACCTATCCAACGGAGTATCAAGCCCCCTGTAACTACTGTCCATCACTCGGCATGCTATACCATCAGGTTCGAGAGCGCCAGTGAACACCAGTGCGATGTTTTGAGGTTTCGGAGACTCAACCAAGGTACTCGGATGCACAGGTGAAAGACTGGAACACGGGTTTAGTAATTATGCGTGAAAGAAGATTTATGACAGACAATAAAGATGGCGAAATGCACTCCACGAACGGATGCAGAGTACGGTTGAAATGTTCGAGGGTCGCGGCAGAGAGGTGGATAACTCCTAGATACGGAAGAGCCAAAGTTCAATTCAGTAAAGCAAATGAAAGGTTCTTCAGCTCTTACATATTGAAAGACTTGCTGGGATTCAAGAAGCAGACGACAGTAGGCTCTTGAGGGCATGATGGAGGCATCGGCGTTGTCACGTCAGCGCCATGCTTCAGGGAGGTTGCGGATGCGCAGAGCTTCCGCATGATGATTCCTCGGCCCGTTGTAGAGGATATGTGGACGTGGTGCCTGGTTGTCCGGTCGACATCCGCAGGACACCGTGGTTCTGGCATCCCGTCGACAGGCTGCAGAACCTTACAAACAGCGAGTCCGCTGGGCCGCCCTACGCAACAGTGGCGGTGAGAGCCACCACCGGAGAAGTGTACAGTGCGTGTAGTGTTCGCGTACCGTCTGCTCAGCAGGCGGAAGAAGTGGCGATCGCACTCGCACTAACGAACCCGCAATGTACAACAATACTGAGCGACTCGCGCTCGGCCATCGCGAACTTCGCCATGGACAAAGTGTGTACAAGTGCAGTGCGCGTAGTGCAGTGTTGTGCAGCGGACGCCGCCGCGCGCGCACTTACCAACCGTGCGGCGCCCCCCCCCCCCTACCCCCCCGCATCTCTCAGGCGGAAAGGCAGCAGGACGCAGACCAGGAACCCCTCGTGACTTACGCCGAAATACTACAGTGGTACCGCATCGGCAGACAGCTTTGGCCGCCCCCACACCCCAAGCTCACCAGGGCTGAAGCAGTGATGTATAGACAATTACAGACAAACTCTGTGATAACTCCGGTGCTGGCGCAATATGTGTGTCCAGAAGTGTACGAAAGTGTGGTGTGCAGTGTGTGCGCGAAAACGAACGCGACCTTGGTCCACCTACTGTGGGACTGTGAACAAAATCCAGTGGAGGCAACCGCCTCAACGCGTTTGCCGGACGATATCACAAGTGCTATGGACTCGTCCGACCACTATGTTCAACTCCGGGCAGTCCAGTGGCTCGAGGCTGCTCTTGCAGGGCAGAAGCGTTAGGGAGGCGCCGACGGGAGGTCTGAGGGATCACACCCGACGACCCTCCGCGCGTCGACCTCGTAGACGCCCGCAAGGCGTTGTCTCGGGGACGACTTAGGAAACGTCAAGGAGGGGGCAGGCCCTGAGTGGCTCCCGCCCACCTCCCCCCGCAGGACAATTCAATAAAGTATTTCTCTCTCTCTCACTCTCTCATTCCCAATAATATTCCTTCTCTTCGGCCTATCCTGATGATGAACCTCGACCAGCTTCTGTTTCATTGAACCGCAACCATCTAATGGATTGGCCATAGACATGATTTTTCCCCCATGGTCTCCACCCGATCCCCAATCCTTCCATTCAACAGTGGATGGCGCGGTTATTGGCCAGCAAGGACGGTATACGATTCACCTCGACCTGGTGAACAGGGCCCGCGAAGCCAGCAACATCCAGGGGATCCCAGATCGGGGATCGCCTCGAATGGGTGGGTGCCCCAACAACACCACCTGTTGTTCATTAAATTTGGTTTATAGGCCTCTGACTGCCGACTTCTCTATCGCCCCAACATTTGCGAGAATTAATCTTCGCGAATGTAGTCTATTGAACCTGGACCTGCTGAAATTCTGTTTCCGGAAGCCTTGTCTGCACTCAGGCAGCATGAAAATGAGTGCTGTTCGTGGATGTGGCACAACGGCCACTTGCTAGCACACATCTGAAGGCGCCTCCCAACCCGGCCCCCATTTGGTGTATTACGTTGCTTATTGCAGAAATGATCGTCGTAACATTAGCAAGATACTCTTGCAGGCACCCATTCAGTGAGGGAGCGAGCAAGTGAGTGAGTGAGTGAGTGAGTGAGTGAGTGAGTGAGTGAGTGAGTGAGTGAGTGAGTGAGTGAGTGAGTGAGTGAGTGAGTGAGTGAGTGAGTGAGTGAGTGAGTGAGTGAGTGAGTGAGTGAGTGAGTGAGTGAGTGAGTGAGTGAGTGAGTGAGTGAGTGAGTGAGTGAGTGAGTGAGTGAGCGCATAAAACTGGCAGCCTTTCAATGCGAAGCCTTCTCTCACTACATCACCCACTTTGCGGTATCTGACTGGCTGGCTATCAGATTATCTAGCCACTTACACAAAATCTTCTACTACCGACTTGCCTGTGAAGGGTGCACCACAGCGTAAGGAGTTCTATTGCGGCGAAGCAAACGTTAGCATTATTCACTCGCATACATTCACTCACTCGCACACCACTTTCACGCGACCTACTCACACCACTGGATTTATTTCCCGTTGCGCTCCAGGAATACTAATGTCTGGGTGCCTGTGAGGCAATACCGAGTGATTATCTCGAGGAAAAGAAAGCTCCACATTTAAGAACAATTATCTGAGATGAATTCCGCCTTTGAATTTGTGTATTGTGAAGCCCCCATGCCCGCGTATATTCAGCGGGAACCAGTACATGAACATCATACAAGTTCACAACACAGGACTAGGACTTCCTAACAAATTCTAGTAAATAGCGGTCCTCAACTGCTTCCAGAAAGAGGCTGAAAATACCCGAAGCTGAGTTGAGTGAAGGCTCAGAAATCTCCCGATTTCACACAAAAATACTGCTTGCATGCATGGACTTCACCCAATTTCGGTCCCCTGATTTACAGAGGACCCAAAGACATTGTTGCATAAAGAACACGAAAAATGCAAAGACACTAGAGCTCCTGTTACATCGCTCATCACGTTTGGTACTATATATCTGAGCTTAACAAAGGCGTAAATGATTCACCCATGGGAGCCACGTGCCGAAAAGTGATGGATGGCACAGGGAGGAGGAGAAAGGAAGGACGGAAAGGCCGGGAGGTTAACCAGGTGTATAGCCCGGTTTGTTACCCTTGGGAGTAGGGTTGGTGGGAGAATAGGAAGATAGATAGGAGTGAAGGCGCACTTTCTAGTCCCGTTTGGGCACTACAGTCTTTCATGCGAATTCGTTTCACTTAGAAAACGTAGAAGGGCTTTCGTCGCCTTCTGTGAAGTCGATGGGGGAGACCGATGACCTAGGATAGTCTCTACTGTAAGCAATCGATTGTCCAATCGGCTGAGCGCGGTGGAAAGCACGCTCCTCTCGGAAGAGTATTCGGGGCAGCGACACATGTTCTATAGTCTCTTCCGCCCCACAGGCGGAAGAGACTATAGAACATGTGCTGTTTTATGCGGAAGAGACTATAGAACATTGGGTATCCAAATCCGGCAACCGGTGCTACCCCGGAATGTACGATGCACATTGTAAATGGTGTAAAGAAGCCAAGGCGGATCTCGCACATATGCTCTGGGCCTGTTCGGGCCCAACCGACAATAACAGGGTGTCAAATGACATAGCACAAGCTGATCCCCCACACTCAGGGAAAGACAATGCGAATATAATGGTAGAACAATATAAGGAGCGACAAAAGATCCTATCATCGCTAGGCATAACGGGACCGCTGAGTTGGGAGACCGCGCTGCTCAGTACGGACCCCCAGATCCAGAAGAAAATGATCCAGCTGGCCGAGGGCGCCGCTGGGGCCCACGGGCTCCTGGCCGCCACCTGAGGAAGAGGAGAAGTTGTACATCCTCCTTTCGAAGTGGATTCAAATTAAAGTTATTCTCTCTCTCTGTGGGCGCTGCTGACTATCCAGATGAGGAAAAAGTAGGCTTTCGTGAAGGCCACTCCCCACCAGAGTCTACAAAGTAAAGGCGACTGGGGTCGAGACAACCCGTACGGAAGACGGTGCTGAAGAAGGGGATCTTGGATATATAGTCGGTGATTCGAAAAGACTGGTGTGTTCTATTGCTTCATGATGCCATGGTGTTGGCACTACAGATCTGGCAAAAATTAACGGAAGAGACCCCCCCCCCTCCCTCCCAATTTAATTTTGGCAAGATCATGCTGGGCATTGCACGCCACGTCCTAAAAAGCCATAAAACTTTAGAAAAGAAAAAGAAACCCTTAGATGGTTGGACAAACACTGCGAACTGCAGTTCCGCCAATTCCACAAAACCTGCATGCAATCCAATGACCCAAAGACTGAACGCAAACAGCGCGCGGCGGAGACACGTACACATCCCCGACTTTCTCAACTCGTACTGTCAATTTACGGATATGATACCGCGACAAACAATAGTGTTGTACCGCGAAAGAAACATCTTGTGGGATTATGCTGAGCATGATCAAGACTACAAATGTAGCACTTGCTGGTTGGCTTGGTTGCACGACCTATGCTTTAACTAATACCTTTCATACGATAGTTAACAAAACACAAGGCATCAAGTAGTAACGCAAGCAGTTCGAACGAACTATGAAAGGAAAGTTGTTTCGCTCAACATTGAGCCTCGACAATAAAGAGAGAGAGAGAAAAACTTTTATTGCCCCAAGGGCTAATTTGACCGGCTGTCGGAGCACGCAGACTTTTCTGTGGAGGCACCACTGCTATAAAAGCTACAGGAACATTTTGGCGCTCATAAAAAATGTTCGAAATCGATTAGCATTGCAAGTTATGTATGGCTATTTTGGGCTCGGTCCCTCTGCCGCCGTGAAAGAGGCATAAGGGTAAGAAATATGGTTTTTAAATGTGCTTTAAATATTACCGTCGCCTGTACCGTTCCCGTTCCGCCCTCCAAACCCTTATTTCCCAGCCCATTTATTTTTTGTAATTCTTTGCGAGTACTCCCACAGCCAGGATCGTGTAACGCCCTGCATTTCTACAAAAATGCAGATATCGCGGAAGTTCCACCTGTAATCGTTATAATGGCGTAAGCGGAGATAACTGGGTGCACGAAATTTTGAGAAACTAAGAAATAAGTAAATTTAAAAAAAATACGGAAAAAATAGCGGAACGTGTAATTACCATCCATTTCCTCAATGCAGATTTCGCGAAAGTTCTACCTGTAATCGTTATAATAGCGTAAGTGGAGATAATTGGTCGGACAGGATTTAGAAAAACCAGAAAATGTGTCTAGAAAAAACTCACCCTCACGACAAGCGGCATAAGAATGCTACGCATTAGTAGATAATTCTCTGAATTTTCTCACGATATTTCATTTACAATTCTCTTCGTAATCATTTGACCAGGCATGGACCTTGTAATTGCGCCCTGCAGCAGCAGCTTGTACAGCGCTGCACAGCTCAGAATCCCCTGCTGTATAATTATTTGGACCTGTTGAATTTTATTGCGACGGGTATGCAGAAGTAGCCCAGATGAAGAGGACGATGCAATGGGCAGTTTCAGGTATAACGAGGGAACGAAGACGAGGACATTCGTACGCTGTGTGCACGGTATCAAAGAACTCAATTTAATGCAAATACGTATGTACTTTCTTTTTGCTGCCCTGGACTTCCTTCTTCCACATGACGTACATAATCTCCAATCGCTGCGCCTTTTGATGTGGACCACTTGGGGCGGGCGCTTCGGCACATTATTTGCCGCTTCAGCGTCTTACGTATTACCGGCTTCAGAATTTGTTAGTTACGAATCAACTGATGCTACACTACAATGCGCCCGGCGTTGTCGACCATCTCCGATGAAACCCCAATGGTACGACCACGAACGGCGACGCCAGCAGCAAGATCACTGCAGTATGCGATATAGACTCTCTGCGTATACGATAATCGGAGACGTCTGAGGTTTAGCTCCCTTTTGTGCAAGTAATGAACCGTCGCACACCTTCATCGCTGATGGTTTCGAACCCACGTTCAGCTTGCGCTCTCTACAGGCTGGTCGTGGTGTGACTCGACAATGGCCATAATTCTGCAGAATCAACTTCAGCCAACGTATCGAGCAGGGAGCCATGCAGTGTCCTTGAATGTAATGGCGGTTGTCGTTTTGATGCATTTATGTGGCCCTGAAGGGCCCTGGTCTCGTGTACTTCACAGATTCAAGACCACGCCATGAACACGTCACAGCTAGCCACCGGTCACGTGGACAGCTCGGCGCGGCCCTCTGCGAGCCCCTAGAATTCGATGCCACACAAAGTCCAAGTGCCGGGGCTTATAAATGCCCGTCGCAGCTATAGAGAAGAGTTAGAGGTAACCGCTAAAATCGTCTTGCCATGCATGCACCCGCTTCTCGAGCAAAGCTGACAGTGCTAACCTGGGTATATAAGCGTTTTGTCGTCGGCGTGGGCAAAAAACTCCAAGTACTGAATCTCGGAAGTGCTCGGAGAAAACTCGAAGTTCTGGAAGGTCTCGGGATCGTGAAACAAGGAGGAAAAGATCTGAAAAGTAACTGCACTGGACGCAACAAGAAACCGACGCAGATGGGTGCTGAGAAAGCTCCCAAACGCTGCGCCACAGAATTCCATTGCGCACTTCCCTGGTCAACCACGCCTTCAGTTCTATTCATTTAAAAAATTATTTCAGGCAACATGACTGAAGTACAGAATATATACAGGAGGAAGTACCAATGTTAAACCTTAAAACACCTCAAGCGGAACGTCCTCCTAAAGGCGACCTTATCTAGAGAAATTCTCTCTCCCCCTCTCTCTCTATAACACACACACACAGCACACGCACACACACACAATTTCGTATATGTACTGGTGCTGGATAATGGTATGCCGGCTCACAATCGCACACGAGGGGACACAGGTTCGATTCCCGGCCGCGACGGCCGCTTTTCTGATGGAGGCGAAAAGCAAAAACGCCCGTGTGTACGAGATTGCGGCGCACGTTAAAGATCCCCAGGTGGTCTAAATTAATCCGGAGCCCTCCACTACGGCGCGCCTCATCGCCTGCGTTGCGTCGGCGCGTTAAACCAATCAATCAATGAATTAATCAATCAATAATCAATCATTCAATCAATCAATCTCACCATCGCCATGCAACACGTTAAGCACACAACCGAAGGCTAATAAAAGGAATAGTGGCGGAGTGCAATAATTTCGTCCCGAGAAGTAGTGGGTGACTAAGCCTAGACATCGCAATCACGAATTCCAACATGGGTTGAGTTCTACTAAAGGCATTTCCTTACTAAAAGCAGTCCGCGCACGGCAAGCTGCGAGCAGGGTGCACGCGATCAGCATCGCGATGAAGCAGCGATTCGCGGACTCCACGACGCACGGAAGGCACGCACCAGACTCGTGCACCTGCCGCAATTGTGAGTCAGCCGTGCGCCGCAGAGCGTGGAGGGGAGGCCGACGTGCCTGGGACGATAACAACGGCTCTGGAATGCGTGACGTTCTTGGAGCGCGTGCCTGTCTTGCCGACATTTCAAGAATAAAGTCCGCTGACTCGTTATCGTCGCTATCACTTTCTCGTTTTCCGCTCACTCCCAAGGTTTCTCCGTTCCAGATGCCGTATCGGAAGCATGCTGTCTGCTGCGGAAATATCATATCGCGCACTCTTCGACCGCTCCGGGTGTGTCCCATCAAGTGTCTGCCCTCTCGAACGAAGAGTCTGCTATTTCAACAAGAGGACGACATGGGGAGCAGAGTAAACAATGTTTTTCGAACCTCACAAGAATTTTACGTAATTGCTTAGCTGAGTGCGATGGCAATTTACAGCACATTATTATCCGCATCAAGGAATGCTGCGTATACTGACTTTATAAAGGGCTTTACACATGGTTGCGAGACACGAGTGTTTGTTTGAGCGAAACTTAAGCGCAAACTTACGCAGGGATGAGAAAGGGAAACGAGACCAGCGCCTACTATCAACTGAACGTTTTATTAACATCGAAAGCACATATATACCCGGCCAAGACCCAACAATCAGGCAAGTGTGTCCGCCGCACATGCGTACGGGCCGTACATGAAGATAACCGCCCCCCCCCCCCCCCCCTCTTTTTTTTTCTCTCTCCCTCTCTCTAGAGAGAAAATGCTCAGTGGCGGATGACTTATACACTGCGAACCTCTAATCTGGATATGGAATATATGCTTCGGCAAGCTCTCTGGTAGCATGGTCTCTGTGTTTAAAACGCACTTTAAAGCACTGTGTCTCTGTGAAGCATGGTTTACAGCCGCAGTGGGCACGGTGTAGTGTAATGTGTGCTTACACAGGGCCTTCCTTTCAAGGAGAAATGTACAGCGGTCGGTCTGGCCGACGTACACCCGGCCACAGGACAGAGGAATGCAATACACAACGTTCGTCTTACGCTGTACAAACTGGAGTCTGTGTTTAATCAAACAACCACGTGAGGAAACAATGTCTCCGGAATCAAGCCTGTTTCCCACCGTACAGCGTAAGACGAACTCGGGCCCACAGTCCAGGGGATCATAGCACCCGTTCGTGCAACAGCGACGCAATGGGAAGGCCCCCGCTGGGGAATTCCCTCGCACCGTTGACACTGCCAGCTCCGACCAGTTCTGATATATATAGTGTATACACAGGGCGCCGACAGGGCTGGCGCTGTGAGGAGTGTCAGAGCGGACTGCCCCCGCGGCGCCCCCCTTAATCACCCCGGGCACGAGGTCCGCGGTTTGGTGATAAGCCTCGAGAGACTCCTACTCTTGGAGCGGGAGCGGCTCACGATCCCGCTGCAGCTGTGCCAAGAGATCGCGCACGAAGATGCACGTTCCAGCAGGGCCACGTACACGTTGTGCCGTTGGTGAGCGCCTTTGCGGGTGGCCGCTCTGAGGAAGTAAACACTGGCTGCGTGTCCGGACATGCATAGAAATAACGTGGAGCGCTTCGGCCAGCCCACGAGGCCAACAATCCAAGTATAAGCGGGGCTGAGCAACGCTTTGTCACCTGCAACGGATGCCACGCGCTAGGTTGCCGGCTTGATTCCTCGCCGCTGCGTTCCTCATCGAGGTGAAGAATACAGGCATTGGTATGTGCCCTATTAACGCGAAAGCACTAAAAGGCCCCCTTTGGCAAGAAAAGCGCCGTCGGCAGGTGAACGGCAGGAATTCAATACGCGAATGAAAGCATTTCGAAGAGAAGCAAAACAATGCGAAACCTGTCTTTTTTTTCTTTTTCCAACGACGCTTTTCCTCAGCAATCACTCTCGCCCTGTTCCTTTTTAGTTTCTCCCTTTCGAAAAGAGGGCGTCGTTACAAGCCGAAGGCTGATAATTCAACGCAGCGCTCAATACCTGAATCGAGACGTGAGGAATGCACGAAGCCCCGTGTAACGCCGCGCGCTAGTCTAACCCAGATATATCAAAGGACCATTGTTCCTGCACCGACACGCAGCAACCGCGAGCGCACGGAGTTTCTTCCGCGCATCGCGTCTCGACAGGCGCGCGCAACGCGGTTGTAAACAAAGTTCCTTCTTTCTCGTTGCTCTCTCCCTCCTCCCGTCTCATCCTCTCTCTGTGTCGACCATTAGCGCATGCTCTCTCACCTCCCAGCCATCCTTGGCACTCTTTCCCCCTTTAACCCTGGCCGTTTTCCCCAATTTCGTACGCGGAGGAGGAAACGCGCGCTCTCTTCCAATGAGTGGAGGGTACGGCAGGGTGGGGAGAGTAACGAGGTTATCGACGTTACGTTGTTGCCCCGGTCGCGTCGGCACTGCATAGTGCCGAAGGGAAAACCGCGCCGTGCTCTGCCGAGAGAGGGCACTCCGCGCTTTGTTTTCGTCGTCGGCAGTGCGTGTTATTGGGCCAATAGAGGCAGCAGCGACGGCAGCGGCAAAGCCAGCCTGCCATAGTAATTAGCCGAGCGACCCTGCAGAGACACGCCGGGCAGACAGCCAGCCAGCTTCGCGCAGAGGCAGCGTCGTCGCTCTCGCCTGCTATACCGTTAGCTTTGTAGGGATGGCGCGCGCAGCGCTGGCTGCTGTTGTTTTTATCCCGTTGCCCGGCTACCGAATTGCATAGCGTGCCTTTGGAGGCAAGTCCGCGCATGCCGTCGGTCTTGCCGGGTGCTGAGGCAAGAGTGACATTTTATTGCTGAGTGTAATCCCCGTAGACGCGGCCTATCTTTGTCTGTTGCGCTTGCGTCAGTCCGTGTAGCGGAGTCGAGTGGAAAGAATGCAGGCACGGAGAGAGTGAGAAGGATTAGGACGGAGCGGAAGAGCGCGAGTTAAAGTGGAACTCGAAGAAGCAAATGAAGACTACGGGACATGTCAATGCTTTGTCGTAAATGTGTTATTTTTATGCCAGCTGTGACTCCTTGACATGCGGGTACGACTACACACGAGCGTTTTTGTTGGTGTTCTACCGCAGAAAGGGAGCTGTTGTTGCAGGGAATCGAACCTGCGAAGACCTGCGCATCTTCCAACGAGCCGCCGAGCTGGTGTAGTGGCAGGAATGTGGAGTCGAATTTAAAGCACCAAGTACGTGAAAAATAGTCAAACTCGTACTTCCAACTGTGCGATCGAGTTCCATTACCCCTTCGTTCTGAGAACGCGCTATCATCAATTTCAGTGGTAAATAAACGCTTTCTCGAGAACTCATGCTACCGTGCAATCTGTTTTCGCCAATCCTCTGCTTGTTTTTCTCCGGCATTATTTCGTACAAGTTCTGCGGCGTGCCGTGCTGGGAGTCCTGTTCCGGGAAAACATAGCGTCAGCGGAGCTGAAGAGCGCGTTGCAGCAAAGCGCGTGCGTGTGCCACGGGTGCAACAGGGACGCAGCAGCAGCGGCTCGGCTTCGCGAAAAACAACGCTTACTTTTTCTGCCTCTCAGCCGGAGGGTGGAGCAACAGGCGTGTAAAAATTTCGCCCACAGGCCAGATGCGCGTTACCGCTGGGACGGCTCGCAAAACGGCAGGTGAACGCCATTGGCTGCCTTCGCCTGCTCGGAGAAAACAAGCTAATCTGTGCAACCTACCTGCGGCGTCGTCACCGGCGCGCGTTTGGAGTCAGTGGATGGGGTTGCGCGGCACCGTAGCAATGAGCATGTGACCGGCGGGCGGAGAGGCCTGGTCGCGCGTCGGTTGCGAGAAACAGCGGCTTTGTGCTGGCGAGATAGCCTAGGCCCATATTAGCTTTCGCTTTACGTCCCTTACGCCCAGGAAACGTGGAAGCTAATTGCTATAATGTTGGGCCGCGTGTTTATCATTTACTAAATCCTTCTTAATATGATTAAGAGATGCGAGGAGAATATAAAAAAACGCGATAAAGTTACTCCACCTGCTTACAAGTCTACTTCTGTTCCATCTTTTTTTTATTCTAATTTTGGAGTTTCTATGCACATTGGCTGTGAGCGCTCCGAAGCGCATGCAGGGCTCTGGGTTAATTTTGATCACGTGGGCACCGAAATCTCGGCACACATTTCCGTTTTCGCCAGTTTTGTGAAGAGGGTGCTATCCGATAGGGACGGCTCTCTCCAAGCTACCTCTCTGTAATATGTCAGTTAATAAATGTTCACATCCATCCCGGATCCGCCGGAAAAACGCCTCCCCTGCCGGGATCAAACCCGCGTCCTTGGGCTGCTTCTTGGGCTATTCCTTTTTCCCGCGTACTGTAACTGAGTGGAATGAACTAACTATTAAACAAGTCTTGGAGCCGTCCTTATTGGTATTTGCAGCAAATTTGACCCGATTATTCATATCTTGCAGTTGTATTTGATATTGTTTGTTTTGTTGCATGTACTCTAGAGTGCCAACATAGTGAAATATTACGTCTGTACACGCCCCGCTAAAATCCTTGTAATGGGGATTGCAGAATAAATAAATAAATAAATAAATAAATAAATAAATAAATAAATAAATAAATAAAACTTTATTGACACAAGGATGGCGACTCGGCCTATGTGGGGGCGGGTAGGGAGGGTGGTGTCAATTCGGGAAAACTTTACATTCTCAGGTGAACGCCAGTAGCGAGAGCGAAGTCCCACAAGGAGGCAAACACCTGCGTGGCTGTGGCTGCGGGTAGGTAGAGCCAGTCCGTCAAACACGTAACGCTGCTGTGTTAATAAATAAATAAATAAATAAATAAATAAATAAATAAATAAATAAATAAATACTTATGTGCCCAACCGCGCCTGTGTACAACTGGCCTGACTTCATGGTGAAGCTATCCCGCAATGCTATACGCGGGAGCACGTAGGACGTTAGTCCTAAAGGGCACGAGCTCACGCGTAATTCAAGAAGAATGCACGGCGCAGAAGGCTAGGACAAGGAAGGGCACAAGTCCGGCGCCGTCCTTGTCTTTTGCGCCGTGCCGCGTTCTTGTTGAATGAGTCACCAACTAGACCAGGCTTTCACTCTGTCCCGACCTCAGCAACCTCCTCACGCAAGGTAATTTTTCATGGCCAGAGCAGTTTGCAACGCTAAGAGAAGCGCTTATCACTCCTTCTTTTGCCTTTCGTATACATATAGAGCGTGTACGCTGAAATCTATCGGGCAGCGCCGCGCACCACTGCAACGTCCACGACGTCTCTTCTCAGTCTTATTCATGCACGTGCTGTCGTGCGTGTAAAGGTAACCTGATGACGTCTCAAAGGGGTGGGGGAGGAGACAGAAGGGGAACACACGACGGAAGAATGGTGGAGTGACGCAAGCTGACGAAACTATGAGTACTATTTGCTCGTTGTTTGATATATACGTCACCGCAGATTTCCATCCAATATATTACAAGGGCTGGCTGACTTACTAGGTTTCCACCGGTTCCGTTTAGTGAGCGACCATTCAGAAGCCCAGCAGGGCAATTATAGAGACGTAGTGTTTCGCACACAGCAAGAGTTTTCATTGAATATGAACACACAAAAAATACTTTGCAGAATGATAATACATTTATAGGTTATTCGTGCCAAATGTAATTCGTTGCCCATAGGGTTGAGCGTGATGGCTTTCTTACCTCTAAAATCTGGTTGGGCTACGTTCTAAACTTCAAACTGCGCACGAAACGCCCGCCGCGGTGGCTCAGTGGCTAAGGCGTTGTGCTGCTGAGCACGAGGTCGCGGGTTGGGTTCCCTGCCGCGGCGGCCGCTTTTCTGATGGAGGCGAAAAGCAAACACCCCCGTGTTTACGAGATTTTGGCGCCCGTTAAAGATCCCCAGGTGGTCGAAATTAATCTGGAGCCCTCCACTACGGCGCGCCTCGTCGCCTGCGTTGCGTCGGCGCGTTAAACCCTGCAATCAATCAATCAATCGGAACTGCGCACGAAACAATGCCTTGCCCTCATCAGTAACTGTGCAAAAATACTTTTCATAGTGCCGAAGAACATCCAAGGAACCGGTCCTGGAACAAACATCGATAAACGGAAACCTACACGTATACACTTGGGATTCGCTGTAAGCATTCAACTGTTGTCGTCGTCGTCGTCTGTATAGAGCCACAGCAGCATCCCCTTTCTCATCCCCTGCCAGTAAGCAGATTATGAAAACAGAGCGAGCAAAAACAGAGCACAATTAAACTGGAAACAGTTACTGCAAGTATCGGGGACGAGCGTGGTTCACTCCAGTTTCTAGAGGTCGCGTTGTTTCGATGTTCAACGTTCATAACAACTCTGCTTTTGAAGGCCATTCCTGCTACATGCTAGCCCAGATTTCATCGCACTGCACTACTAACCCACCAGCATCTTACCAAAGCTAAATCAAAGACCATCCGCTCAGACTCCCCTTTAAAATAAACCAGTCCAATATGCCGGCGCGAAGGACAAATAGTGAAGGACGAAGGTCTGAAACCAGTTTCATGTCTATGAAAACTTTACGGAGGAACCAGGTAGCCCCCCTTCCCCCCTACCCTAAGAAAAAGGAAGAAAACACGGGACATGAGCCACGCGCCCCTGCTCTACATCCAAAACCAACCCTCGCAAAGAAAACGAAAGGAAAAGAAGATTAGTCCACGTTGAAGGGGAACAGTTGCCCGTTTCATTCCCTGAGTTGTTTGTTTTAACGTAACCTACGCACGGCTCCGGGCGCACGTGTCATTGCTCAATTTGTTTTCCAGCGACACCCGGGGGCAGAGCAGAGAGCTCGAGCGAGCCCTGCAACTTCCGAGAAGCACCTCGCAGTGAGAGCTGCCGTTGAAAGATAATCTCGGCTCGTTTGCAACGCGCCGCGGCGCCTTTCCTTTCCGCAAAGGAGGAGCCGTTCCTCGTCCACGCTGACGACAAACAGAGGACGCGCTTCCTCCTTCGGCAGTCCTGTTTCTGCTCGCTCCTTCGTTCGTCGCGATGCGGCTGACGCTGATTGATGCTCGCTGCTCTCTCCCCCCTCCTTCCTTCCTTCCTTCCTAAGAAGGGATCAAGGAAGGCGCCGGACTTTAAGCCGCGCTCAACTGCGGAGGAGGGCCTCTCTTCGCGCTCTACAGCTTTCGCATGCACCGCTCGGCAGTGCGTGAAGCTGCCGGGTAATTCGTTTGTTTGTCGTACTCATTTCAGTACGTTTTGTGTGTTTGTAACGAACATCTAATCTGCGCGCTGGAGGGCGGTTTGAAAGAGGACAAAAAAGTTGGATACAGCGAGAAAAATCAAAGCCCCTTTCTTAATTAGGAGGAAGATCGTTAAAACGCGGAGCCTTTTCCCATCCAACCCGAGTCAAAGTCCGAAATCCAAACTGCTTCGATCGCGTCCGAATGGCGAGATCAGATAGACGTCCGCTTCATAAGTCGAGGAATCGAGGTTCGGATCCGACCATGGGAAGAGTTTTCTTTTCTTTTCCCCTCGAGTCTGGCAAAGGCGAAAATCGAAAACACCCGTCGCTAAAGATTCCCAGGTGGTCAAAATTAATCCGGAGCCCTCCACTACGGCGCGCCTCATCGCCTGTGTATAGCGTCGGCGCGTTACACTTCATAATCAATCTTTTGTTTTTCTTGAGGCGCTTAATGTGCCTTAGGGAAATCCAAATCTTTATATCCTCCTTGGTGAAAACGCATTGTGCAAGTTGGCTTTCCTGCAGTGCGGTTTGGGCGTAAGTATTTGGATTTTGGACTTAACCTTATCTTTCACTTCATGCATGATCATCATCATCGACAGAGAAAGTTTGCTTTCCTGCAGTGAATTTTGGCGCAACGTCTGCATCAGTGAGGCATAGAAGGCTTTGCTTTAAAACACAGCAGGAAGCTAAAGCTTGTTGTGTTTGTTCATGTGTACTGGCGTACGCAGAGGAACGGGCTGTGGCGAAAAACTCCCCCCCCCCCCCTCCCCTTGAAATTATTGATGCTGCGAGGGGTATAGAACACGAAAATGGGTGTGCCTGTCAACAAATAATAACTGCTGATAATTGTTTCCGCGTGAATGGGCTACGCACCAACCACATGTGGCTTTGATGTGTGTTCTCACCCCGAATATCAGCCATTCTGCAATTTCTGGGGGAGGGGGTGGATCAACAAAAGAACCGGGAAGTTATCTAGAGTATGACGTCATCTCAACGTCTGTATTTGTAATTTTGCGTAAATTTCTCGCCTTAGTGTTGCTTTTTTTGCTGTGTTTGTACTTTATTTAGTTTTCTGTTTTTCATGCTTCCCCCTACCTTTTTTTTTTTAGAAAGGTCTGGACCTCCGCGGAATGAAATCCTGCGCTCGCCAGTGGCTCTCACCACACCATACTTTTTATGCCAAATAGAAAAAAGGCCCTGTATTGTATGTTATATTGGGAAGGTGTTGCCACAAGCTTCTCCAGGGTCCAGGCATCGTACCCTCTTGCTGCCGTTAGTTTGATGCGGTGCAATCACTGGGGTCCGGTGAGGATGCAATACGGGCCAATGAGTGCGGGACTCCCGGATTCCCGCTGGAGTCGCCAATGCTCGTTTCGGGCTTTTCTGTCTGCAGTCACGACAATGGGCAAGCGGAGTTGCTTTAACGAGACCGAAGAAG
The DNA here is from genome assembly GCF_048455015.1 of Haemaphysalis longicornis. NCBI lineage: Eukaryota > Metazoa > Arthropoda > Arachnida > Ixodida > Ixodidae > Haemaphysalis > Haemaphysalis longicornis. The sequence goes on from NW_027526295.1 coordinate 182,993,527, forward strand.
GGTTTCCCCTAATGCGCTCAATTAGAAGCACTGGGGCTACATTTCGCACGCTTATCCGAATTCAAGTCGCCATATAGACCAGCTAGGGCGGTGAGTGCCCTTTCCTGAATGACGCACAGACTTCGGAACAGTACCAAGTGCGCTTGCAAACGATGTCGGCGCTCATAAGTGCACTATATTCGTCAAATGAGGACATCCTGCCGCCATTAGAGGTGACCAACCTCGGTGGGTAACGTCGGTTGCGGTATCGTCGACTGCGATACATAGCCGATTGCCGTTTAGCGGCCTTGCACCGGCAGGCGCAAGGCGGTTGTGAAGGTGGCGAATACAGTCACAACTAGTCACTGGAGGCCACATACACGCGAAAGTGCTGATCTGTCTCTCTGTCCTCAGAGTGCGTTGCGTAAACTCGCAAGTCTCAACGTTAAATTTGCATAACTTCGGGCGTCACATACAGGTCTGACACCGCGCTTCGAGGTCTTGCGACGTCGACTGGCACCAATTGCTTAGAATACGTTGACTTTGGTTATTTTTTATATTATTTATTTTCTATATTTGTATTTTTTATTCTCTGTTTAAGTAATAAACAAAATAAACCAGAGATAATTTAGCAGATGGTGTCGGTTTTTGGGGAAAAGCTTGGTGTTTGCCTCAGTCGGTCGAACGAATTCAGAAAGGCCGCAAAAAGATCGCCCTAGGGCAATTATTCTCCGGCTTTATGCACTGTTCAAGAACTGCTCAAAGCTCAAAGATTTCGAAGAGTTGATCTCCCGTGACTATTACAAAGCCACGCAGTCTATAAGAAACAAATTGTGCCAATCTAGATTGCAGGACAGCGGCATGGTGATAAGATGCAATTGGTGCACAGTACGTTGGTTCTAAACGATGACATTTTTGGGTGGGACGGCGCAGGCGATTGTTGGGTGTTTCTCCCTTAAGTCGGCCCGCTTAGGAAAGTGGAAGTCTCCCGCAAGACCCTCCGATTGCTGTGCCTGAATGCTCAGAGCGCATGCAACAAGCAAGAGCACCATTTAACAGCAGAACTGTTTAGGCCGAGCCTTTACCGCGCGTCGCGCTAGAAAACCTCGAAGCCTCAAGAAAAAAAATTGGCCGTGTATCTGCTCCTTCTGGCGTACGGCGGTAAGCCGGGACGCTACGCAATCGTGGCGGTCAGGGCGTCCGACGGGGAGATGGTGGCAGCCGGCAGCGTCCGGGCGGCCACGAGCGAACAGGCAGAAGAGGCAGCCATAGCGCTGGCGCTAAGAAACTGCCCAGAGATGACTACAATACTCAGCGACTCCCGAGCCGCCGTGGCAGGCTACAGCCGCGGTCGCGTCGGAAGACCGGCTGCGAGAATCCTCCCGAGAGGAAAGGAGACCGTAACAACGCTGAGGTGGTTCCCGGCCCACGTCGGATCCCTCCCCGGCGGTACGCCCAACCGCAACGAGGGCGCGGACGCCGTCGCGCGAGAAATCGTGCACCGCGCGACGCCCCCCCCCCCCGTGCCCAAGCCCTGCGGACGGAAGACAACATGGAGCCCCTAGCCGGCTACAGTGAGATACTGGCGTGGTACAAGGAGGGACGCCGCGAGCTTCCCTGCCCTCATCGGGGGCTGGGGAGGCACGAGGGCGTGCTCTTCAGACAGCTACAAGTCGGGACAGTGTTGACGCCGGCACTGGCCCGGCACATGTGCTCGGACATTCCCGGCGACGGTGTGTGCTGTGTGTGCGGGGTGGAACTGGCCACCCTGGCCCACATACTTTGGAACTGTGACGAACCTGTGCGGGGTGTGCGGGGCCCCGGCCCGCTACCACCGGACATCGAGAAGTGCATCCGCTCGACGGATGAGGGCGACCAACTATACGCGATCCAGCGGCTCGAGGAAGCCCTGGGCCGGCAGAAGCGAACGGGAGACCCTCCTGCTGGGGGAGCGCTCCCTAGTAGCCGAAGCCAAGGCGTGGGTACCCCTTGAGGCCCAGGGTAGGCGGGGGCGGTGAAGCCCTGCGTGGTGAATCCCGCCCCCCTCGCAGGATTTATTAATAAAGGTCATTTTCTCTCTCTCTCTGTTGCAAATGCCGTCAAAAGACGATAGTCTTTATCGGCTTTTGCGAAGTAAATGCCTCCCTTCGCTTTCCCGCTCACCTCTCATGTTGTTCCTCTTGCGTCGCGCTCCTCCAAGGTGAAGACGCCAAAGGTTTGCTTAAATCATTTTAAATTTCCCGCGTTCCACTGCTCCAAACCCGGTGTCTCGATTCGAACGCTGCCGTACAGCGAAGACACGCGTGAATCGAGGCGCCCTACTTCAACGTTTATAGAACCGCGTTTCCCTACTCCACGTGCTTTGCAAGCAGAACGTGGAACCTATCTAGTGGAACCTTGCGTAACTGTTTCCGGTTGATTTCTTAAAATGGCGCCAGAAGCTATAGTGGCGCGGGCGACCAACGTTACTAGAATAAACTAGTAACGTTGCGGGCGACAGCAGGCGACGGTGGAGTGAATTCTTTTTCTGCAGTTGATGAAGTATTTAACTTCGCAAAAGTCAAGCATGATTGATTTTTTTATAAAGGAACACTGCAAATATCACTTCTGTATTGATTTGTTGTCTCATATTTGCGTAATGTCTTGTTCTTCTTCAACAATGTTGACAAGTATGAACATTACACCGGACATAGACGAGTAGATTTAGCTGTGACTATATAAGACTAGTGCGCAGGCATTGTTTTTCTTTGGCCGGGTGGCTGAATCGAGTCACAGACAGACAGACGCACAGACGGACAGACAGACAGACATACAGACAGGCCAAAATTTCTGGGTTTAAGTAGCCCAAGAAAGACTATCGTCTTTAAAAAAAATATGGCTAGGGAAATCCCAGGAATCGAACCCGGACTTTTGCGCCATGAAACCAACAACCTAACCACTGGACCACCCCAAGTGTCCAGGGTGTACTGGGTTAGCTGCGGCGGGGAGCAATAACATGTGCAGTTAATTGGAAAGAAAAAAAAATCCCTTCCCGTGATTCGAATCGAACCTATAGCCGGGTCCTCACATTATGTCACCGGCGTCTATTATTCCGTGTCGCACACACCTTCTTCATCGTATATACCCTGATCAGTACCCATCACCCCTATATGCCCCCACTGCGGAGATATCGACACTATTTGCCACACTATGTGGATGTGCATCCAAAACCCCTCACCCCTAATCGTCTCTGTCTATCAATGGGAGGCAGCGCTGGCCGGCTCTGACGCCTGGATCCAAAAAGGGCAAGTGCTGCCGAAGTCACCGCTGGGCTGCGCCCGGTGGTCACCACCCGCCCCTAAATTGCATATTAACGTTTATTGCTCCTTCTCCTCCGATTTAGCTGTCTTCGCATTCCGGGGGCACAGCATTTCTTTTGGGTTCGTAGCGCGGGCGTTTGCTTTGGACTTGGCCGCGGGTTCTATAGCGCGTGCTTACGCGGTCCACTTTGGGAGAGAGATTTGCAATCCTGCGGACGAAACGAGCCGGGCCTGCCAGGCATGGAGAACTTTCGTCAGCGGGTTCGGAAATAAATGTGAGGTTCAACAGCCGGGTCTTTGACGCAGGGAGACTGGCCGCCATCTCCGCTGTTTCTCCAGGCTTGGAAAAATACTGAAATCGAAACATCGTAATCGCCGATCCATGGCTTTAATGGATTCGGAATCTGTCGAAATGTGGATAGACTTAAAGTGCAGAGTGCTGAAATAGTACTAGACATGTCGCTTGCTTACTCCTTTCCAAAGACAGCTCCTCAGTCTTTCACATGCATGACAAGTTCAACTTCAATGTTATAGATCTTATTCTCTGCTTCGCTCATTTTTAAACTTAGGCAGCAACGGCATGTATCATCATACACTGGTATATCTTCGTTATAATATAACTCCTAGATCAAGGACACTTAGACCAGAGCTTGCAGTCGTAAAACCGTATTCTGCAGCAGGTGATTTTCAGATTATTTATTACCTATAACGGAAGTTTTGCTGCCATTTTGAGACGGCAGTGTTTAACATTTGTGGATAAGGTTCAAATTCTACTGTCACTTCTGCATTCGCAATTTTGTTCCAGATAAGCTTAATAACGTTGGCCGTACAGGCCTTTAAATAATGTGAGATCTAGTTCATTTAAGACGCAAAATTAAACGACGCATAAAGAAAAGAACAACATCATCTGATGGATACATCGACATGTAAATTGCGCAAATCTTCATATAGGGACAATTATTACAACGTGGCACTAGGCCGCTTTGCGTCAGAGAATCAATGTAAATTTTATTAGCTTTTAGCCGACAGAGACAACCGTCGGCATGGTAAAGGTAAAATAATGAAAGGTGAAGTTCTTATCCCACATAAAAACGAAAAAGAAAGCACGTTTAATTCTTACTGTCAAAGCGTTTTTCCAAGGCCAGAAAATTTGTTTCATGACGGCATCAGGTCACTCCAACTGAATAAATTTATCCTTGTAAAGGGTGATAGAAGGGGTGATAGATAGGGCAGACAGGAAAAAAATCAGCCGGACCTGATGATGTCCCAGCTGTTTTTCTAACAAGGCATGTTGAGCTACAAGATAAACTTCTAACAACATTTGACGTTTCGATTAAAACTATAGTGCAGGTTGGCTATTAGTCAATGTGATTCCGGCTTTCACGAAAGGCAGCACAATATTATTTGCTAATTATAATTTGCTAATTATAATAATTTGTAATGTGGTTGCAGAAGGGATGAGGCGAGCCATGGCGAAGGGGGATGAACGATCTATTTACACACCGTCTATGTACAAGGTGGCCATGGGTGAGACCAAACCAGGCAAGATGCCCCACCCAGCTTCGTCGTCATCGCCGGTGCTCGTGGGGGACCCTACACGCCGCTGTCGTCTCCCTCGTCTTTCGTGACGTAACATCACCCCCTCCTCGAAGACGACCGTCCCGGTCAACGCCACGGTGGCATGAGTTCGGTGAAGATGAACGATGTGAAGATGAGCGATACCCAGCACCTCCACCACTTCCAATGGTGTTTAATGCAATCAGTTGTCCAAGCGAGAGGCGGGTAAGAGCAGTCTCTTCAAGAAACGGTCACGCCAGAGATTACCTTGCTAGAAGCACAGACAGGCACTGATGGGGACTGTTGCAGGTCCGCAGCACATACCCACGCGTAGATTGGCGATGGTTCCGCACAAACCGTTCCCTGCTCCAACTGTTCATTACAAATTAATAATATTTATATGATATAGTAATAATTGATTAACAATAATTAACCATTATAACTATATAATTATTAATTGCTAATTATAATTAGCAATTACCGACCGATCTTCATTACTTGTTTTTGTTGTAAATTACCTTAATATAGATGATTTCCTTGAACAAAGTAACGTAAATCACAGTAAGCCGAACGGCTTTCGACGAGGCTTTTGGATTACCACGCAATTATTAGTAACCGTTAACGACTTTTCCAAAGGCTTTGACAAGGTCCCTTCAAATTAATTAACAAAATGAAGGCTATTGGCATACCTTCAGAAATAGTTTACTGGGTAAGTGCTTATTTAGCGAGTAGAAAACAGTACATAGATATGAATAGTTCTAGCAATGGTTATCTGGAGGTGTTTTCTAGGGTGCCGCAAGGTTTAGTTTCGGGGTCAGCATTAATTAATATCTCTAGTGAGCTCTCGTTAAGGCGAACTCAAAGGGACCGTTATAGTTTGTTCGTCTTATCAGAAGACCCCCCCCCCACACACCCCCCCAAATAAAAGAATCGGTAGCACGCCCAGGTGCATGCAAATATTTTGCTCCCAGACGGTGAATAGTGTACTTACAATGTAAGAAAAAAAATTTTTTATTTGAGTGCGCAACTTGATACAAGACTGTCTTCAAGTGCTCTTGCCTGGTTTAATTCAGTCCGAGCGACGAAGGAGAGAGTACACCCGCTACCTCAAGCTACAAAACGCAGCAGAAACAGAGAGGGAACTTCTCGCTTTCTCGGCGGTGACGCGGTCGGACTCGCGACGCGAACCGACGCGAGCTCACATGCTCCCCCTGAGGAACGGCATTGGTCAGGAGAGCTGCTACGTTCGTGAACAGTAAGTCTCTAGCGTCGCTTTTTTTTACTTTTTTATTCTCCTAGTTTCGCGCGTCTCACCTCCAGAGCAGAGCGGCCACAAAAATCGCCCTCGCTCTTTTCTTTTTTTCTTTGCTTTGCCGCTGGCTCCGTGGGTTGAAGGGTGGAAGAAGTGGTAAGGTTATCAGTGTGTCTTTTTTTTTTTTTCCGTACCACAAAGTACGTCCCTGACCAGAACTCTGACCGAGCTCTCGCTGCTTTAACCATTAGCCGAATAACTAACTACACGCCGCTACGCGTCCACCCCTCTCCCCCTCTCCCCCGTTCACCGCGCTGCCGGTAACGCCGCTCTAGTTTCCAAATAGAGGAGCCTTAGCGGCCGTTGGGTCCATGAGTTGCCCCGTGTCCATCCCGGGGCAAAGCCAAACATCGATTCGGCCACACGGCGTATGATGATCCCGAAGGGAACGAGCGAGCTGACACGCTTCGCCGGCATCGCCTAAAAAGAGTGCACGCGCCCGGAGGCGATCGCTGGCAGTTGCTGCCGTTCGCCTTCCTGTCGTGCAAGATGGTCATCTGTGATTGCGGAGCTGTTTTCGGCGACGCGGGCTGTTTTTCTTCTCTGTCGTACCCTGCCTCTCGTTGCGCGCTTGCAACCCGGAGCAACAAGCAAGAGTCAGACAATGCGGCGTGGAATCGATGTTAATGGGAGAGGAGGAGTGAAGCGCTCGCGCCCCTAAAATAGCAAAATAACCAAAAGAACCCTTCTTATGTCCAGGAAAAACTCTAGGGAGCCTTTCACATACTGACACCAATGCGCACTTCGTCGGACTAGTCCGATAGGTAGCCACCTTCCCTCTCTAACGGTGGGCAGTTAATGGGTGATGGGTGGAGAATGCATTAAACTCCCCCAACCCCACTTCTTGCGCCTTTCTTTCTTTCTTTCACAACTCTCAACCCCAACCCTTTCTGCCTGATTTACCTGTAGGGCCAACGCCAGCTAAAATGCTAAAAACGTACAGTCGGTAAAAGGCTTGTCTATAACAGCGATTTCAACTTCAACCAGCTACATCAGAAAACTGCCGAAACGTGCTCGTTCCAAACATGTCGGAGGCAAAAGCGAAGGGCTAAGACTTCAGAATTCTGCAGTAGTTTTATTCAAATCCCGCTCCGGCGGGGCAGGATAGGGCTGAGAGTACGAAAGCTGTGTTATAGACAAGCCTTTTACCGGCTGTACTCCGTGCCACAGCCTAATATCAGAAAGATACATTAGAAACAAAAACAAAATAACTTTAGAAAGATTTTGGCTGTGGCTGTGAAAAGAAGGATCTTCCTCGAGAAATGCGCTCATATCGGTTACAGCCGGAACTGCTGAATATCAAATGATATTTACAGAAGCCGAGTAATTTTTATCCCACCGCGAAATAAAAATTGGCCGCGTATCTCCTCCTTTCGTTGCAAATGTCGACAAAAGATGATAGTCTTTCTAGACAATGCCTCCCTTTGCTTTCCCCTCGCCTCTCACGCTGATCCTCTTCCGTCGCGCTGCTCCCAAGGTAAACACACTAAAGGTTTGCTCAAGTCAATTTAAATTTACCGCGTTCCACTGCTACAGGCCGGGTTCCTCGATGGCAGCGCTGCAGTAAGGCGGAGGTGCGCGTCAATCGAGTCGCCGTAATTGAACGTTTATAGAACTACGCTGCCCTACTCCACGTGCGTTCCAAGCGAAACGTAGAGCCTATCTAGTGGAACCTTTCGTTGCTGTTCGAGTGATTTTTCAAATGCCGCCAGTAGCGCGGGCAACAGCGGGCGATGGTTTACTGCAGTAGACGTAGAATATCATTTGCTATCGCAAAAACCACGCATTCGTGATTTTTTCAAATAAAGGAACACTGCAAATATCACTTCTGTATCGATGTTCGGCCATATGTTTGTGTAATGTCTTGCTCTTGTTCAACAATGTTGACAAGTATGAACATTGACACCGGACGTAGACGTTTAGATTTGGCTGTGGCTATAAGACTATTGCGCAGATTTTGTTCCACTTTGACCGGGTGGATGAATCGAGGCACGAACAGACATACAGACAGACCAAAATTTCTGGGTTTAAGTAGCCCAAGAAAGACTATCGTCTTTAAAAAGAACGGCTAGACTGATTGATTGATTGACTTTAATGAGAAAAAGGCAAGACGCCCTGGCGTAGAAAATGTGGGAAAAGGGGAATAAAAAGAATAAAAGACGCCATTAAATAAAAAGACGCCATTACAAAATTGTTCACGGAGATTCCGGGTAATAATTGTAATTCCAGAAAACATTTCCGACAGCGCTTGTCGTTACAAAAAAGGCGACAACGATTTTTTTTTCTTTTTGTAATGGCTTCTCCTAAGCATGCGGCAAGCTGCGTTTCCAGGTTTAATGACATTCTGGCAAACAACCGTACTGTACATACAAAGTTACACATTGCTCCTATATTGCCCCACTTTTCTTTTTCTTCTCGCTTTTATGTTCCCTGGTATTTCACTACTTTCAGTTCCTCCTTTTTCAAGCCCCGGTAAACATGTTTTCTACCACGACCCGCTCGGCTTGCGTAGGCGTCTGGCAAACGTGTTCCGCTTTCGCCCTTTCGCGCGTTCTGGTTTCCGCGCAGGATTTTTTTCGGAACTAACAGGGACAAAAGTGGGAGAAAGCACGGCGGGGCCAGTGCAACACCAGTGTTGGCCAGTGGCGTCCTATCGATCTCTCCTTCTCTGCTCCTTTCCGAGAAGGGATCAGAAGGGGGGGGGGGGGGGGGGGGGAGCGGCGATAGTGCACGGGCCGAACAGTGTTGCTCTGCAGTCGCGCGCGTCAGGAATCTCCCCTGTGACGTTGGCGCTGACGTCTTGTTGACCCAAGACCGAGAAAAACAGGGCGAAAGGATCGTCGCGCCGCTGGCCACAGGACGAGCGCGAGTGTCGCAAGAAAGAGAAATAACAGCAAGAAAAGGGGGGAAGAACAGAAAGCGAGCTGCAGTTGTTTTTCTGGGTGTCGTCGCCTTCCAAGCTGATGTGACCACTCAGTGTTGCTGCAAGCGTATACGTGGGAGCGATCACTTCCCATCGCGTTATTGTTGTTGCTGTAGCAATGATCGGAGGTCCGCCCTTATTTTTACGTTGCGCGCTTCGCTGCTGTCGTATGCGCAATCTCCCTCCCTTCCTCCCTCCCTCACTCTCTCCTTCTCTCTCCCCCTATCTCTCTCGTTCTGCCTACCAATAGTGTCATTGCTCTCTTCAACAAAAAATATTTAAGGGTCAGCAAAAACTGGCATAATTTGACGGTCAAATCGTTTACTCATACATCTGCGAGTTGAAAGCCATGTAGGAAACAATACTCACGGAGCACTTCAATACTATAGGTGGAAATGCTGGCGTACTCTAAAGTTTCGAGAGAACGCCCTCCTCCGAAACATCGCCCACCCACTTTTAAGGGTGAAATAGACAACTTATTGAAAGACCCCAAAGATCGCCCACCCCCTAAAATCGCGCTAGCTTCGACGCCTTCGAAAGCCCGGGGAGCTTCCTCCCTGAAAACGTGCAGCGGCCGCCAAATTCCTCCGATGTCTCAATTCTGAACGAAAGAGACACATCCTGACCGGCTTCTTTACATGATATCTCCGCAGTTTTGGTTTGCGCTGAGGCCACTTCTGCGTCGGTTATCGCACCGGACCCGAAAGTTCGCCAGCCCCTTATTTTTCACTTGATATCTCTGTACTTTGGGTGGGCGGTCTTTCGAAACTTTACGGTAACTCAAAGAGCTACCTAACGTTGCGGTTAGGTAGCCGCGGCGACCTCACGAACAAAGTGATAAGCGTTTCCCCCGCATCAGCGCCACGATGAAGTTCTGCTTACTTGATATGAAATGTCTGTGAATAGGAAGAGGAGCATATTGATATTATTTTTATCATGATACTGTTACGATTATGTGTAAACATTACTTTGAAGCCTGCATTACATTACATTACATTACATTACATTAAAGCTTGCAGATTAATCGGGTTAAAAATTTTAAGCAACGCCCATTCCTGTTCACAACTGTTAAACCTTACTTAGGATCTGAACGTTTTACAGACTACCACGGGCCATTTGTGGGCACTTAACCGTATTGCCGCTTTCCGTACCACCCAGGCTATAACCGTGTTCAAATCAAGAAGCTCTCGTCGATCAGTCTTATGGCCAGTGAGTGGGCCTCGAAGGAGCGCTGCGTGCAGCCATCGGCCGCCACCGTCCAGCTACGCAAACTGCGCATGCGCGAACCCGCAGCAAGCGTTGCAGAGAGCGCTGCTTGTCCTCGCGGCCGATGGCCCGGCATCATCAATTGCCGCCCGCGTTTGAAGATCGCAATCGCTTAATATTCGTCGCTCTAAACACATTTCCATTGCGTCTGTATACGATATACGCTCCATGATGTTTGAATGCGCGATTGCCAGCATTTTTTCGACGCAAACGTGACTTGGCACTGGTACGTTTTGGCCTAGAGAACTTTTTTTGATGTTTTTTCATGCAGCAAATACGGGCCAAGGCCCTTCCTGAAGTGAATTCGGCTGCCATCTATAAACCCCGGCCACGATGCTCCATGCCTTTGTAGTCCGCACTTAACGATAAAAATCGTCGTGTTCTATAAAGAAGCGGGGAAAAAGGAAACGGAGGGGGGAGGTGAAGAAACGACGCACCGACGACTCCGAAGAGTATTTTTACCGGTGTTTGTGCTATGACAGTTGACCCTGCGTCAGGGTGCCCTTTTCCAGGCCACGCCTTGTACAAGTACCGCACGGCTCCACAGATGTGTACGCAGCGTGCGTGAATCGAACATTAATCATACGTTCGGCGGCACTTTGCGTATTTTTTTACAATACCAATTCAGTGTATACATTTTTTTTTCTGCCCGCCGCCGCAGAGCAGCGCAGAATGCGGACAGGACGTGCGAGCTGATGCAGTTGCTTTTGCAGGGAACCATTTTGCACGAAACGACGTACGTCCGGCCGTCGCCGGACGTGTGTTACACTTCCGATGTCGCCGAAGTGAAAAACAACAGGATGTGGCGGCGGCAATATGCTCGCCACGAAATTTCCTCGAGTCCACGCTTGTTCGTTCCTTCCGTTAAAAAGTAAAAGTAAAATAAAGAACAAAATGAAGTGTTTCGACATATACGGTATCCCTGAAATAACGCGACATTTCTTCTTTGCTTTATCTGACACGGACAGAGAGACAATGTTCTGAAAAGTGCACATCGGGGAACAATTTTGTGACCAAGGAAGTGAAAATAATGAACCAACGGTCACAAGTTAAAACTCCGGAAAAGCGACAGTAACTACCCACATTTCTTTTCCTTTTTTGAAATCTCCACTGTATACGGAAATTCATACGTCCGCCTGTCCGTTCGTTCATTCATCCACTCATCCGCCGGATGACTTGTTTCCGGTTAACATTTAGTCAAGCTGCCTTGTCGTGTTGTCTTTGTTTCCTGTAAGTTTCTGGACTCATAGAATACGCTAACGAATGACTTTAACCTAGTGCTTGCAGGAATGCGACTTGGAAAAAAAAAGTAGAGAAGCCTCGCTTCCCATCGGTTAGAAATTTTAACCCGTTTTACGGCTGGCTTTATTCGGTGAATCTTTCGATTAACCGTTTGCGTTGGTTAAGGAAAAAAAAATTGCCAAATTTAATATTGAATACCATTCATAACAATGTAATAATAGTAAATAAGATCAATAGCCTCTTCAAAGACGTTCCAGGTCAGGTGAGCAGGTCATAATCAAGGCGCTGATGCGGGCGAGACGCTTATCACCGCGTTAGTCACTGGAATTTTTCTCCAATCAGGAGCATAGGCACTCGCCGTAATTGCGGAGGATGCCGTTTAATTGTGGTTTACGTACGACAGAGTTAGTTTATACAACTTCCAAACAATGTAAATGCCCACTCGCCGTTTTTTGTGGCGTCTATATTTGCACTAAGAGTAGCCATTTTCACGACTGTCTTGGCTATAAGCTTTGGATTTCAATCACTACCATCTCTGAGCATGCTTGCATCGTTTTCTGTCGTGACGTGGGGCGGGTTATTTGAACAGGAATGTGACCCTCGGCCCGCTCGCGCACAATTTCAACGTGGCGCTCTTGTTTCAGTTAAACCGGTTAATCAATCAATCGATCCCCCCTATGTAGTGTAAAAAAACTAGGGTGTTCTAATAGCGAAATTTCGGAGTCGACTCGGATAGGTATATTAGGGGGAAATAACGTGGCTTCGACCATCTAATCAAATACCGAATATTTTTTTTTACTGAACTATCTTATTTGTGCAAACTCGCAACCCAGTTTAAAAGTGTTGCTCTCAGGCCGTAATAAATACGAAAAAAAAAAAAAACTAGGGCGCACATTGGCGTTTCCATGTTGACCAGTATGTAACACTTTGGATTTGCGATTGATATGGCGGATATGAGTTTTAGAACAGCATGTTTTACGGTCCATACAAGCCTGAATATTTGAAACAGCCCCGGATGTTCACCGGAAAGCAAACATTCGGAGATATCGAATACTTAATTCTTGAACCGGATACGAACCGAACATAAAAGAAAAGCTGTTATTCGTAGTCGAATTTCAGATATCCGCAAACCCGTAAAAGAAAAGAGGAATTGGTCGAGAACAGACGAACATCTAAAATTCTACAGGAAATCTTAGTCCCAACTAACGACAGAATTGAGTGGCATTGGACGTGGCACATATAAGGGAGGATACCGTAACGAACGCTCCTTGATGAGCACGCAATGATGAGCGTCAACACAGCACGATAACAAAGAGGACTGGGTTTAGTAGTTATTTTCTTGGATGTTCGACCGCAAGATAAGTTAAAAATAACGATTCTTTTAATGAAATCATTTTTGTAAAAAAATCCTTCCTTTCTAGTACGTCCTTTCTTTGTATACCAACTCCCCTGGGTGCATTGTGGGCGCGTGGACGCCCAGATTCCTCCGTATCGCAGTACGGGATAGCATCTTAGAGACACTTCTGGGTATGTTCCAAATTATTAGTAAATTTGTAGTAGTATATTTTTACGAGGATCAATTACGTCGCGATGCCTAGCAGGACATAGCTATCTCGATTGTTGCCATTATCGCCAGAAATGATTTGAAGTGGTTTTCCCATGTGCACCAGTGAAGACCATGAGATGTTTTTTTTTTTTTCTGCGCCTAGAGTAGTTTCCGTTTTGCTATCTCTTATCTGCTTTGAGAGCGGCAGATCTTATCCATGCCTCGATTGTCGTTCATTACCTTGATGGTCCGATTAAAGTCATCGTCACGATCCAGGGCCTTAGGGCAAGGAAGGTGACGTTTATTTGTACACCGGGACTCGCCACCAGGTGGCCGAGCTGTTCGAACGCCCTTCGTGTCAGCTCCGAACAAAAGCCATGTTTCTTCAATTAGTGAGCCTCTACACCGGCCAACTGAACCGCCTCGACGAACATTAACCTTTCGGGAACCTAAACAGTGAGTTTCTGGACTCTCCGGTGTTTTTTACGCCCGAAAGAAACATATTTCTCTCGCGACCACGCCGACGCGGAGCTAAGCCTGACCTTCAGCGCCAGCTCGGTTCCACCAGTTCCTCGCCGCACCGGCCTGATCACGTGCGCCTGGCTGTGCACGGGCGCGTGCTACTAGCACGCGCACCTCCGGCTCCGGCGCCCACCTCCTCCTCGTCGGCCTTCATGGCAGACGGTTCAAATTCTTTCGCTCCTGCCGATGCAAGCGACTCGTCGGCTTCGCCTTCCCACCGAATGGAGTACGTGGTCGAGGGCGAGGACATTGACCCTCAGGTGCTCACGGAACCCGGATGGCTCAACATTCGCCGCAAGATCGCCGCAGCTGAAGCCACAGCAGCAACACGGACCTCCCAAGCCCCCACCGCTGGCGACCAGCCACGCAAGCGCTGTCAGAAACGGCACAAACGCAAGCCCACACCACCTGAAGACCCTCTACCGGACAATGACATTAAGGTGATCCTTCGTCCACAAGGAGGCCTTGACCTTACCAGCGTCAACGCAGCGACTCTAGCTGATGTCCTGCAAGACCAAGCCAAGCTACCTCGACACGCGGCAGACCAAGTACGCCTGCACTACAGATCTAACTTCATTGTCGTGAGCACCCCTTCGGAAGCTCGGGCACAGTGCTACCTTGAACTCCCCTCCCTCCTCTGGAAGGAAGCCACTTACGCCCTAGCCAACCACATTCCTCCTCCCAGCGCCACTGTAGTAGGTGCCATCTTCACGGTACCGCCAGAAGATGATGCAAACACTATCCTTGAGAGCCTGTTGAATTACAACCAGTCGCTTCGAATCATCGACGCAAAGCGGCTGAACGGCTCTACAATTGTGCAAGTGCTCTTTCAAGGCAATGTAGTACCCTACTGGATCCGCTACAGGGCAGCCACTATGCGCTGCTACCCCTTCAAAAGAAAACAAGAGGCATGCTTTGCCTGCTGGCGCCCCGGCCACCGCAAAGACGTATGCCCTCATCCACCCACCGAGAACCGCTGCACCACCTGCGGCACGTTAGCACCCCAGCCAAACCACCCCTGCACGCCGTCGTGTATCCTATGTGGCGCGGCCCACCTCACTGGGTCGACTGGATGCACCAACCGCTTCAAACCACGGCGCAGGACCACTTCACAAGCCATGACTGGGCAACACCTCGCTTCCCTGAAGACAAGTAGCACGCCGCCTGCCACTTCAGCACTCGCCCGAACCATCACCGATACCACCGGCCAACCTTCCTACAGCCAAGTCACACAAGGATTCCCTTCTCGCTCACCCGGAGGCCCCGCATCACAGGTGAGCCCCCAGAGCCCTCCCAAACTATCCCCTCCCTCTCTATCCAATTCCACACACCTTACGCGCAGTGCACTAGACACTAAACACTTACTTCGCGAAATGCAAACAATGCGCGAAACAATCCTCCAACTTCGCCAAGAGAACGCGCGCCTCGCGCAGGAAAATCATGCTCTCCGCCAACGTCTCAACTCCACCACCCTTAACTCCCCTGCTGCACCAACGCAGCCAGAAGCACAAGCTACCCTTGCATCGGACTCCCACCCTCCCCCTCTCAAACGAAAAGCAGAAACCGATCAACCTTCCCAAACTGCGGCCTCTGCCCCCACCACGCTGGAACTACGTGCCGAATATCAAGAGCTTTTTCTATCATTTCAAAACAAAACGACTGAGCAAATAACTGCGCTCCAACAATCAATGCATGACCTTCACACAGAGGTACTTGAATGGATGCGCACCATCACCCAACAGCCACTGATCACAGCCCCTCCCTTACTAGCGCCCATCGACGCCCCCCTTCCTATTGATGCTGACGCCGACCAAGAACTCTAAATGCACTGTTTTCTGGCAATGGAACTGCCGTGGATACCGAAACAAGCGGTACACTCTGCAGGCGCTCCTCACCACATTGCCCAAAACCCCTGATATTATAGCTTTACAAGAGACTGGACCCAATGTAAAACTACTTAATTACACACCCTACCTTAACCCTAACTTTCCTCAAGTGGCCACGCTAATTCAACGCAACTATAGCGTTGAGCAGCACACTCTCTGTTCGGACATCCCCCACATTTTCACCGTTATACTACCGAAGAAACTCGGACAGACCAGGCTCCACGTTCTCAATATATACAGTTCTCCGAAGCAAACAAAACATGCCTTCCGCGACCTCTTCCACTCTGCTCTCACAATCGCCAACCGTCATCCACTGGTCATCCTAGGTGATTTTAACGCCCCTCACATCGCCTGGGGTTATCATCGCACCACCAAGAAGGGTCGCCTCCTCTGGGACACTATTCAAGCCCTCCACATTACAGCACACAATGAGCCCGATCTAGCCACCCGAATTGGTACCAGCGTCCAACGCGACACGGCACCCGACCTTACACTCTCCCACTGCCTCGGTCCGGCCGCTTGGCAACCTACTCCACATACACTGGGAAGTGATCATTATATTACCGAGCTAAGCACCTCGCTACAGCTATCCCCCCATGAACATCCCACCCACACTACGATCACAGATTGGGACGCCTTCCGATTAGAAAGCCAACACATACCACCCCCACAAGGGAGCACAGAGGAGGACTTAGAGGAGTGGGTCTCTAACATTCTGCGTACAAAACAAGAGCACGATCGCCCAATCGACCCGAACATTCCTGCGGAGTATGTAGACTCCAAAATGCTTCACCTTTGGGAAGCATATTCCAGTCTCGAGCGACGGTGGAAGCGTCACAAACACCGCCATCGCCTCCGCCGAAAGTTAAATTTACTTCGGCAGGAAATCACGAAACATGCAACCTATCTGGCCAGAACCAGCTGGATCCAACTATGCGACGATATGAGGGGCAAGCTTTCCATGCGTCGCACATGGGCATTACTCCGTCATCTCCTCGATCCCACAAAATCCCGAACGCATCAACACACGCGTATAACCCAGCTTCTCCATGGTTTAAACCTGTCCCAAGAGGCCATCCTTCGACAGCTCCACACTACATACATCCCGAAGCCATTTCCTTCTGACTCCACCCCCCTTTTCTACACCGGCACCCCTAATTCGGAGCTAGATGCTGAAATAACGCGAGAGGAGGTAGAGGCAGCATTACGCGCCCTTCGACGGCAAACGGCTTCCGGCCCGGACAAAATCTCGAATAAAATTCTTCGCCATCTGGATGACACATCTATAGACCACCTCACCCAATTCTTCAATGCACACTGGAACGCTGGTACACTACCTCGTAGTTGGAAACACTCCGATATCACTTTGATTCCCAAGCCAGCCAAACCTCTCGCACTGCCCAATCTACGACCTATCTCGCTCACCTCCTGCCTCGGAAAACTTTTCGAACACGTCATTTATAATCGGCTATCCGCACACCTTGAAGAACATTCCCTCTTTCCCCCCAACCTCATAGGCTTCCGCCCCGGACTGTCCACACAGGACGCCCTTCTGCAAATCCACCATGATATTCTACAACACCCCCCCACCAGAGACTATGCGGCGATCCTCGCCTTAGATCTCCATAAGGCATTTGATCAGGTAGGACACTCCGCCATTCTTAGCTCCATCAACACACTGCACCTAGGCGATCGAACATACACCTACATACGCAATTTCCTCACTGATCGCACCGCCACTCTCCGACTGGGCACCGTCAAATCAAACATTTTCGACATGCCCAACAGAGGCACCCCCCAAGGGGCCGTTCTTTCGCCTCTACTATTCAATCTCTCCATGCTCCCTCTTGCGAATGCTCTAGAAAATATACCGTCCCTCCACTCGACAATATACGCGGACGACATTACACTTTGGGTCACGCAAGGCAGCGACGCCCACATAGAGGCCACACTCTCAGCAGG
Organism: Haemaphysalis longicornis; assembly: GCF_048455015.1. Taxonomy (NCBI): domain Eukaryota; kingdom Metazoa; phylum Arthropoda; class Arachnida; order Ixodida; family Ixodidae; genus Haemaphysalis; species Haemaphysalis longicornis. Next base: position 183,011,021 of record NW_027526295.1, read on the forward strand.
GGCTGCCACAGTCTCCCGTCTTGCTGCACAAGCAGGCTTGACTTGCTCGGCGTCTAAATCAGCACTCTTACTCCTTCCTCCACCTAGAATTAGACCCACTCCCCAGACCACCATTCAGGTAATGCTGGACGGACAACCAATCCCCCGGGTCTCCCAGCTTCGCCTTCTCGGCATGCATCTTCAAGCCAACAGGAGCAGCACAGACACCATACATCTTTTGCGCACTCACACCATCCAGACTATTGGTCTCATTAAACGTATCACGTCTAGGAAACATGGGCTAACGGAATTAGAACGGCTGCGAATTGTGCAGTGCTTCCTGGTGAGCCGTTTCTGCTATCACCTCCCGTACGCACAGCTCACCCCATCTCAACGTACCTCCCTCGATGCCTTACTTCGGAGAGCCTATCGTTCCGTGCTGCTACTGCCCCCCCACGCACCCACCCAACGACTCCTCGCGCTTGGTATACATAATACCATAGACGAACTAATCGAAGCCCATCGCCTGGACCAGCTTACGCGCCTTTCCCAGACCCCGGCTGGTCGGCAGATCCTCGATCGAATTCATGCCAACCCCCCGCTTAAACTAGATCCTCCAGCGCACATCCCCCGGCTTCTCCGCGGGCGTCTCCAAATTAAGCCGATCCCGCGAAATATGCATCCAGCTTACCACCGCGGACGCCGTCTAGCCCGAGCCCAAGCACACCTCTCCCGCTACCCTTCCTCTGAGCATACTCTCTACGTAGACGCAGCGGCCTACCCCACCCATCCTGCCTTCGCACTCGCTGTAGTAGGCGCTTCTCCAACAATCCCTCAGGCTTCAGCTACAGTCGCCACCACCTCCTCGGTAACTGCGGAAGAGGCAGCCATTGCCCTTGCCCTAACTCAATTACCTACCCCCCAGATCATTTTATCTGACTCCCAAACTGCCATACGAAATTACACAAAGGGCGTCATTTCCACAGCTGCCCTCAAAATTCTTCTTCAGAATCCCCCGGCCCACCCCGTGATGCTGCTGTGGACTCCGGCCCACACCGGCGTAGGTTGTAATGAGACGGCACACCAACACGCCCGAGCTTTGATATACCGGGCTCCCGTTTCTTTTACGCCTACACACGGCATCCCCGAAATGTCCCACGCGTACCTACTTACGTACAGGGACATAACTCAACATTACCGCCTCCTCCGCAGGAACCTACCTCCCCCGCACCCTTCACTTACTCCGCCGGCAGCGCACATGTGGCGGCTCTTACAAACCCACACTTTCCCACACCGCACTCTCCTTGTGCACACTCACCCACACCAATTCACCTCCCCTCACTGCCCCTCATGTGGCGCGCTGGACACTCTCTTCCACTCGCTCTGTGAGTGTCCGCGCGACCCCTTCCCCCCTTTCCCCTCCCCTTCTCACTGGGAGCAGGCTCTGGGAAGCTCTGACCTCGCAACGCAAGAAGCCGTCACGGACAGAGCCCTGGACGTCGCGGGGGCCCTTTGGGCTTCCGCCACCCCCCTACCCTGAACCCAGTGTAAAATAAAGTGGCACTACTACTACTACTACTACTTGTGCTGTGAACTTTCTTGAACTTGTACTTACACCGTGAACTTGCGCTGTGAACTTGCTTGAACTTGAACTTACACCGTGAACTTGCGCTGTGAACTTGCTTGAACTTGAACTTACACGGTGAATTTGCGCTGTGAACTTGCTTGAACTTGAACTTACACCGTGAATTTGCGCTAACTGCTGCAAAGAAGAATTCTCCGGTTCGCGAGCCTCGTGAGTCGAGTGGAGGCCGAGCTAACGCGGTCGGAAAAGAAAAATTCTCTTAAGGTTTCGCTACTAAAACGAAGTTGATGTACATTTATCGCTGGAAAAACTTGCTTATAGTACAAGAATTCTTCACATATTCGTTAGAAATTCATTTGTGTCGGCTTATTAGGCCATATTTTACCTTGTAATACATAGACGGTCGCACACGCTGTGAGATTAATAAATATATTTCCAGAAGATGACCTCGCCAAAAATACGTTTTAAAATGTATTTCCATATCCGTATTCTTGTATCTGCATTTTCGGACACTTTTTGTGCGTATTCCCGAAAGTATCTCTCGAACATCCCGTCACATCAAAGGAAAAAAGTGTCACAGTACCGGTACCTTACGTTCGAGGCATAAGTGTCGAGATATTTCTGTTCCGGAATACGCTTCAGGGTATCCTTGTCCACATTTCATGCTGGCATTACGCTTTCAAGCCGACGCTAAACTCTATTTGTCAAACAGCGCGGACACAAAGTCTTAAAATGAAAAGAACCAGATCCGATGATTGCTTCGTAAGCAAATTATTTCACCTGCACTGCACACCACGCGAGATTGTCTAAAATGCAGACAGGATGTTCTAAACACAGAATGGACAATAAACTCAGTGAGCACTACTTTTCTTTGACCTGTGGTTTTCTACGATGAACGCCGATCGATCCCCGCGAGTCTGATTACCCGCCAATACAAAGGAATCCACAGAATAGCAAAGAAATAGAAGCGCCATAGGTGAGGGCCCTCTACGTGAAGAGCTGTTTGTTGACCTCAGGAAGCGCATAGGGTATACATAATGTCACCTGCCATACCGCAGACGACGGTCTTTGGCCCAGACAACACCGAAACGAAAATCGGGCCACACGGCCGCCGCCAAAGTAAGCAACTGCGTGGCAACTGCGTGTCGTCTGCGCTGGCACCCTTCAGCAGTTCCACGCATCACACGAAAGCCACTCAACAGTGAACACAGCTTATCAAAGATTTTATCACCGCGCGGACGGACTTGTCCGCGGTTTCGTTGAATGAATAGAACGCAACTGACAACAGTTCCATATAGAGGTCACGCGTGGACGAGTCAGGGCTAACCGCAAAACCCGTGTTTTGTAGGCACTAAATTGTGCCGCGGAAGCAGCCGCACTCTCGACCCAGTGCACGGAACTAGCGGAGCGAGGAGGAAGGGGCGGCACTGGAGCGGCTCAGCGTGAGCCGCAATCTGGCGGTTGTTATTTTGCGGTCTGCATGCGAACTGCGAGAAGGGCTGGGAACTAGAGTGACTGGGAGTGCTGCACTGCGCAAGAATGCGGCGGCGGCGGCGGTGGCGTATCTGATTCCACGTGTCGAGTCCCTTCCCACAACCCTTTACCTTGCGTTGGCCGGAAAGGGGACGCGGCCTGGCCGCCTGGCGGCGGAGGAGGCAGCCGGCATCGCACCCCGCCGAGAGCAGGCCACTAAATTAGACGGCGACTATTACCGAGGCCCTGCGAATAAACAACCCGCACTGTGGCACGGCTGCGACACTGTTGCGCATGCGTGGGGGACGGGTTCCGGAGCCACCTTTCTGACCCGGCGGAGCACCGACCAGGGCGAACGTGGGACTTGCAAAGCCGTGGGAGGAACTAAGAGGAGAAGATGGTTACGAAAGGTGGGAGCTGCTGTAAGAAAAAAAAAAAAAAAAAAGCCGGAGAGAGATCAGGACGGAGATATTGAATGAAAATGAGGCTGTGACCAGAGTGGAAATAAGTACGGCAAAAAAATTGTTCCCAATCTCCTTGCAGACCGTTTTGGCCAACTTGACCTGAACAGGCGAACCACCGATCCGGTAAAAACGAGACACCCGTGTCTTTTTTTTTTTTCCCTCCTTCCCTTCCTCCTCATCATTGTGATTATGTATTCAGAAAAAATTCTGCGCCAGACGCGTAGACCCCGCATTATTACCCCTGCTTCATGACATCTAGCTACCGGATCGACGAGCGCTTTTGGCCCGGTTTCAGGTATCGCGACGAAGAACACGAGAGGCAAGCGGAGGAGCAGCGCTTCTCTAAATCTCCCTCGTGTTGATCATCGCGCTGCCTGAAGCCACGCCCACCGATTACGAACTATCCCGCGTTTCAGCTAATTCCAAGTGCACTATTCGACGCACCTTCCCATACTGTATCACGCGCATGCATCGTGTGCGTGCCTTCGCCATCCTTTATGGACTTCTCCGGTTTTCAAACCAGGCTGTCAATGACTCATAGAATGTGTAGAACTACGTCCCGGCTTACCATCAGGTTGCAACAATAGGGAACCTCCCAGGTGTTCAAACATTCAGAATCGACAGCTCGGCGAGTTGGTTTTGTTTCATCGTAAGCAGGCTTTAAGACACGGACGAAAGAACAAGGGTCACACGACAACGCTGAACCGATGCGACCAAAACGTCCCACCCCTTTTCCGAAATGTCAATGATTCTTGTATGTACAAAGAGGGTACAGGTCGTGCGGGCTGAATTCCTTTACTTTCTTGCTTAAATTTCCGTACCCCCCCTCTCCAGTCAAATATATATATATATATATATATATATATATATATATATATATATATATATATATATATATATATATATATATATATATATATATATATATATATATATATATATATATATATATATATATATATCGAAAGGCGTGGGTTCGGTCCCCACTCTGGGCGCGTGTTTTTCTTTCTTTCTTTCTCACGTAATTAATAAAAAAAATAATGTAACGTCAATAACGCTAACCATTCCCCTATGCCTTCTTTGGCGTTGTAGACTGCCGGAATTTTTTTTTGTATATATATATATATATATATATATATATATATCAAAGCCCTTAAGATAGCTGAAACGCGAAGCTTTCTCCCATGCAAACTGAGTCCAAAATCCAAGCTGTTTCAACCGTGTAAGAATGGCGGAATCGGACAGACGTCCGCTTCATAACGCGAGGGACAGAGGTGTTCGCTGCCGACCACGAGAGGCGTTTTTCTTTTTTGTTTTTTTTCCCCTTGGGGCGCTTGATGTGCCTTTGTAGAAACGCGTTGTGTAAGTTGGCTTTCCTGCAGTGCGTTCTGGCGCACAGTCGCCCTCAGTCAGGCACAGAAAGCTTCGCTTTGAAAGAACACACCCTTTACACTCAGCCGGTGGCGCCACTTTAAAGTGAACGTACCGTTCACGTCCCATTAAGCCAGCGCGATCAGACTATCCCCCAGTCCCTCATATATGTTGCACCCATATGCCTTCACCTTAAAGCGACATACATTTCCGAGTACGTCCTACAACGTTGTAAATCTTACTTTTATAAATTTAGTTTTCAACGTTGGGAAGTAGTCTCATGTGGACTCGACGAGGGAACGCGTCTGTTGGTTTGTAACGTTTGATGTGTCGCACTTTCGCTGCATACGAAAAATGTGTTAATAAAGTGCGCCAGGATCTTCATACCTCGATATCAGACTCGTATATCGACCCTGAAAAAATGTCTTCCCAGAAATATATCTGTGTGCAAAAGTGAAGCAGTCTTTAAAGGAGCTCGGTGTATACCCCCCGTTAGGGATGTATAGGGCATGTGGCTTTTATGGGAGGTATTTAATATGAAGACATTCATAATTTTATTACTAAATAAACCTTACATTTTGCCGGAGAATGTTGTTGTTAATTGTAGGGTTTAACGCGCCGACGCAACGCAGGCGATGAGGCGCGCCGTAGTGGAGGGCTGCGGATTAATTTTGACCACCTGCCGAAATCTCGTACACACGGCGTTTTCGCTTTTCGGCTCCATCTTTGCCGGAGAATGGCTTCCCAGCTAAGCATTCTCGTAGAGCAATGAAGCCGACATTGAGAGGACTCTGTGTAAAGTGTTTTATAGGGCTACAGTTGAACCTCGTTATAACGAACACTGATATAGTGACTCAGCGGGCAATGGAGCGGAAGATGATAGGTGTAACATTAAGGGACAAGAAGAGAGCGGAGTGGGTCAGGGAACAAACACATGTTAAGGACATCTTAGTAGAAATTAAGAAGAAGAAATGGACGTGGGCAGGGCATGTAATGCGAAGGCAAGATAACCGTTGGTCATTAAGGGTAACAGAGTGGATCCCTAGAGAAGGCAAGCGTTGCAGGGGGCGGCAGAAAGTTATATGGGTGGATGAGATCAAGAAGTTTGCGGGGATAGGTTGCAGTTAGCACAGGACCGGGGTAATTGGAGATTATTGGAGAGGCCTTGCACCCGCAGTGGGCGTAGAGGTGATGATGATGATGATGATGATGATGATATAGCGAATTATCGGCTATATCGAACTAATTACGATCTTTGATTGGTCATGCTTTCTGTCAATGCCACTTATATTTTTATAACGAAACTGAAACCGTGAGCCGCGCGCGATATCGGATGTAACAAAGAAAAATTTGACGAGGAGGCCGAGAAGGTATACTTGGAAAAACCCTCCGGCATCCGAAACTGCAGAAGTATACAGGCCCTTTTGTTCAGAGAGACTAAGGAAAACTCCATCCTGCTCAGTGCTGTGAGTAGCCACCAGACGAAGATCACATCCTTCATCAAATAAATAAAGACGCGGGCCTGTTTTGTCAAGTGAACTGTGTTCTGTTGTAGTTTCACGTACTCATATTCCGGCTCATTCAGCTTGAAATTCAACAAGGACAAAGGTAAGTGTTTATAGTGAGTTGGAAGCCTAAAAATGCATTTTTGTATCAAGTATTTTTGCGCGAGCCAGACTGTCGATTTGATACAGCCGATTTTTACCTCTACTGTTATAGCGAATATCGGATATAACGAACTAATTTGCTGTCACAGTACTACTTCGTTATAACGAAGTTCAACTGTACATGAAAACTTAGCGAGATACTTCAGTATCGGAACGGTTATATGGCGCCCAGAAGAATGTCTTCTTCTGAATGACCTCTTTCTGTATTATCAATCACCAATGCACGTGTGTGTTGCAGTGAAGGCGAAATTAAAGAGGCTCAGTGTTAGCAGAGTAGAATTCGACAATTGCCACTCGTAATTTCCTCTACCTTTTCTCTATTCAGATACACTATTATGGCTTCAGACGCAAAACATGTTACATGGGCAGCGTATACACCAAATGCGCGAAAACGAGCTCAGTTTCTTCGTTTTGAAAGGGCTATCTCTGTCTTGCCAGGACGGAGAATTGCTTCGATCCTAATTATGAACATTAGCGAGTTTTAGCTGACCGTTTTTCACGGTCCGCTGCGCTCCGATAGCAAGCGGGAGCGCCATTGCGCATGCGTGGCGCGCCTGGCCGTGAACGGCATTGGCTCCGGTTGCGCTGAGCGGGTCACCGGTGCCCGAGCGGACTGTCGACGACGGTTAGCTAAAGCGGTCTATTGTCACATACCTTTCAACGTTGGCGCCAAGCAGCGATGACGACGGAATAGCCTCTACGCCAGCGCCAAGAGGCGAAAGCAGCGCGCCAGAAAAACATCGAATTTCGTGTCATTCGCCGAAGAAAGCCACGACGATCATTGCACGCGCAATGCGATACCGTCGTCGGGGCATCAGGTGCTTGCTCTTGGAATCCGTTGCTTTAGCCGTGGTTGATAAAGCCGCTATCCGTGAGGTAGAATCGCCATCCAAGACTAAAGAACCACAACAAACGCCTGTTAATGCGAACTCATTAAATGGCCCATCGAGCGATAAAAACACCGAAGACGGAATCTATAGCTGCAAAACAGCTCCTAAACCCACGTGACAACGATGTGTCGCACAGTGCGTGCTTCGTATTAATAAAACGCGGAGGAAACCAGCGACAGTCGAACCCACAAGACGGAATTAACCAGTCCTTGTTTTCCAAATAAGTGTTCAATTCAGTTCAATAAAAAAATATCGTTTTCTGGGCTCGAAAACTTGGATAGAAAACCTCTCAGCAGTCACAGCGCTATATCAAAACGGGAGTGTTATAGCATAGTTGCTACGATTCCCGTATTGCAAACCGTGAGGCGTGCGTTCGAGCATCACCAGAGCTGACAACAGGGCGAACTTTATTTGTAACGTAGTACACTTTAGGTAATGCCCGCCGATCGGCTTCGCCACAATGCTCCAGAACGACCAATCGACGCGAAAAAGTGAAAACTGCCGGGAGAAACGTAAATGAGAGTGATCTTACCGCACTAAAAAGTGAGTGAGTGAGCGGGTCAGTGAGTGAGATGGACGCTACACAGGCAATCAAGCGCGCCGTAGTGGATGGCTCCGGATTACTTTTGACCACCTGGGGATCTTTAACGTGCGCCGAACCTCGAACACACGGGCGGTTTTGATTGTAGGGTTTACGCCCCGACGCAACGCAGGCGATGAGGCGCGCCGTAGTGGAGGGCTCCGGATTAATTTTTGACCACCTGGAAATCTTTAACGTGCGCCGAAATCTCGTACACACGGGCGCTTTTTCTTTTCGCCTCCATCAGAAAAGCGGCCGACGTGGCCGGGAATCGAACCCGCGACTTCGTGCTCAGCAGCGCAACGCCTTAGCCACTGAGCCACCGCGGCGGGTACACGGGCGGTTTTGGTTTTGCTTTTCGCCTCCAGGTCACCAGGGCTATACCAGGGGACGAGGCTGCCAATTCGGCCGCCCCCGCACTCATCTACCGGGCACCCGGCGTAATCGCATAAGACCTAAAGCCAAACAGTCTGCCACAATTATCATTTAAAGACATCTCCACCAAATACAGGGACAAACATCATCGATACCCGTCCCCCTCAAGGGGTTAGGCAAGGCGAACGAGGGAACACTTCTCCGCCTCTATACAAATACGCTGCTGTGCCCGGCTGTCATGAAACACCTCTCTTTTACTGGCCTCAGTCAGTACTTTTTGGAGGTGGCTGACACCTACCACATGGTATGGGCATGCCAGACGAACCCTTCCCTTCCCCCTAATCCCCATCCCAAATGAGAGGAATGGGAGGCGGCCCTGCTCGGCTGCCTGGACCTACCGACTCAAGAGGCCCTGGTTCAGCGCGCTCGGGCAGCGGTCACGACGAATGGGGTCCCCGAATAGGAACTTTACCTAGTTTTGTGGAGGGGGTGCTATCCAATAGGGACGGCTCTCTCCAAGCTACCTCTCGAAATATATATGTTAATAAAAGTTCATCATCATCCATCAGCGGCCGCTGCGGCCGTGAATCGAACCCGCGTCCTTGTGCACAGCAGCACAACGCCCTAGCCATTGGGCCACCGCGGCGAGCGAGTGAGTAAGCGAATGAGTCTCCTTCCTTTTTTTTTTTTGTTATAGCATTTAGCTCAAGGTTCTGTTTTCGGCTCTATATTTTGTGTCTGAGTAACCGCACGTTCGCTGCTAGCTATGGTTAGGAACTGTGGCTTGGTCAAGCAGTAGCCCGCTTCTTTTTTCTCTTTGCATACGTTCTTGCTGTGGACGCTGAGCTGCCGCACAACATGCGCCCTAGGGGATGTTCTTTTGGTTGTTGCAGGTCCGCCTGATTTGCGAACTGATTTCGTCCGATCGGAGGAGGAGTTGCTGCTGTGCGCCGGCCTACACAGCTGGCGAGAGTGCGCCCACCGCATTTGCTCGGGGGAGCGCAATCAAGTTCCGGCTTGACGCATCGTCCTACGATGCCGAGAGATGATGCCAAGGACGGAGGGCGGCGGCGGAGTCGGTGCTGGCGCTGACGCCTTGTTTTTCGGCCCCCTGCTTTGCCCGTCCGCCTTTAAATAGGCATACCTCAGCGAGAATGAATCAGACAGGGCCACATCACAACAACAGGATGGGGCTATATGTGTAGGCCGGGCCGACGGAAATGCAAGCATCGCGGGAGAGGCGTCCTTCGAAATGACGCCAGTATTGCTCTTTAGCCAGGCCGGTGGTTTGATTCACTTCTCCGGCGTCGAATTACTGATGCAGAAAACGCGCGCATTTGTGCTAGCGAACAGGCTTCACTGTTAAAAGCACACGTGTACAGTCGCCCAAATCTTTAACTCGCGTGCGCGAGCGGCGACCTTTCTTTGCGTGAGCGCCATACAACGAGGCCAAGTTGCCAAGAGGTTGAGGCTAAGCGCAGGCTCACAAATCGCGCTAAGCTGAACCCATCGTTTGCAAGGCTGTTCTTTCTTAAAAACGTCACCCCATACAAGCCCGCCGCAAACGAACAAACGAGAGTAACCGAATTATTTTGCTCGCATTTTATGTTCCGAAGGTCAACGTTGCAGCAACAAATCGAGCAAAGGAAATCCAAAGATACGCCGAAAACGCCAAATCATGAAGCAAGCCGAAGAACATGAATTATTCGTTTTCTACTTTCCGGCGTAAACGCTTTTTTCATCTGTAAAAAGGTCAATTATCAAAGGCGTGGGCTGCAACGTTGATCTTCGAAACATAAAATACCAGAAAAAGTATTCGCTTAGTCACGCTGCCTGTTCGCTTGTAGCGCGCTTGTGAGCGAAGGAACTGCCTAGCAGGCGATGGGACCAGCTGAGCGCGCTTTCTGAGAATGCGCTTACCCGCAACCTCTATTCAAACTTGGCCACATCATATAGCGCTTACGCACAGCAAAGTCGTCGCTCGCGCACGCTGGTTAGAGATTTGGGCGACTGTACATTCACATGAGATGTGTATAGCAGCTTGATCTGTTTTAACCTCCGCAGAACAGTACACAATTAGCGTGCGTTCTGAAGATCCTGCTTGAAGATGCTGCTTGAGCTGGCAGCTTCATCCAAGTCTTAGTTGCATCGGAGGAACTGAAAAAAAAAATAATAATAACAGCATGCACGCAATAAACGCACGTGCTCGAGTCGAGGCACCAGAGTTTTTGCATAGCGCTGTTTTGCGTAGCGCTGACGTACGGAAACTGCAGCAGGCAGACGCACTATTTGTAATGTACGGACTTGAACTCCGCACGTGGCCCAAATGACACTGGAGATTTCATTCTAACACGGTTGCAAAAATTTAAGAAAGAAGAACAGAGGCAGGGCAGTGGCAGCCTAGGGGCCGAATTTATGAAACTGTCCAGTGATGACATTAAGAAGTATTATTGCGTCATGATTATGAAAAAAAAAAAAAGGAAAATGACGCAGCAGAGACCGCGCCTAAATCGGTCGGTCGCCTTCGCAAATAGTAACGTCGCAGCGCGCGCACTCCAGCGACGACCTCATCCCAAGCAGTGCGGAAGAGCGAATTTAGCGCGCGGCTCTGACGCGTCAAAACAAGTCGACGAGAAACTCAATGCCATTCCCAGACGCGGCACGTAGTGCGTACGGTCTCCCTCGCGCACACGGCGCACATCAAAACAGACCCGATCTAGGTTACCTCATTCCAGAGGCCGGAGGGAGAGGGGGACAGAAGAGGCCGCCCCACCGCCATCTTGGGCCCTTCCCCCTCTCTTTTACGCCCCTTCTCACCTCTCTTTTTTTCCTTTTCTTGGCGGGTTTCACCGACGTCAGTCGCCTTGTTTTTGCAACGTCCCCTTCCGTCAGCTCCCTAGCGCGGCAGGCTAGGGAGCAGCGTTCTCTAGCAGTTGGCGCGCTTCTGAACCACTCACCGAAATGTCCCTATGCGTGATATCCCTAGGACGCTCACGTGACTTCAGGGTTCAACCTCCTCTGAAAGCGTTGGCCCGCCGATGGCCCGCCGCGTGCCGGCTGCTGGCACAGCGGGCAACGGGTGAGGGGGAAAATGGCGCAGGCTGCTGAGAGTGAGAAGGCGCCGTCGAAAACAACCCCTAAATGGGAAAGAGAAAGGAAAGAGAGGGAAAGGACCTTGTTTACGTTCAGCTCCGGAACACGTGACGCGACGTGTGCGTGCGTGCGTGCGTGCCGGTCTCTCCCTCTCGTGTGTGCCATTTTTTGTTCGTTCATGGAGCGCGACCTGCGCCTCCGCGCGCGCTCGCGCTGTTCCTTCCGTCGGCCTCTTCTCTTCGGCTCCGTGAAGGGCGGCGGTATTCTACTTGTTTCAATTTTGTTTACGTTTCGCCGCTCGGAGAAGAGGGGGAGGGTGGCTCGATTCGCCAGCGGCGGCACGCAGGTTAGCGCGCCGCCGAAGACTGACGCGGTATTTCTTTGCTTGTGCCGCCAGCATTTCTCCTGCTTCCTCTTGGGAGGAGGTCTCACTCGGGCGCGCATCGTTCCGGCCGGAGGAATGAAAAGACAGGCACGGCCGTCCCGTGTTTACCAAGCTCGGTGGAAACGGCGCTGCCGCGAACGCTCACCGCGCAGGTGTCGCAGCGAGGAGCGCGCCGTTGGCGACTTGCAGCGTGAACAAAGCCACAAAAGGCGGAAACAGTCGCTGCGGTGCGTCGCTAAGGCGACAAAAAAAAGTCATGACAGTGTCGGTCCCGTTTACATCGCCTCGACGCGGTTTTCGCGCGCTGTCAACCACGTTTTTCTTTTGTCTAACCTTGTTACGCTGAATAGTTATACTGTTCAAGTGATAAAAGCTAAGGGTGACTGTTGAGAAAGTTAAAGCGGAAGCAAAAAGGGCAAAATTGTAACGGCGAGCGAAAAGCCGCAAACTGCGTGTGCGCTTCCGAAACTCGGAGCACGGAGCGCACCGGGGCCGCATCAAGCACCCACGCACCAGATCTACAAGCTCCGCCCCTTTCTTTCTCTTCCACTGCGGTGTACGAAGCACGAGAGGCGTCCGATTAGCCTCTAGCGGGCCGCATTCTGAGTTGTTTGTGTTACCGGCAACGTCGGCGAAGAAAAAAGGGAAGCGAGAGGGCGCTCTTATTTGCCACATCCCTTATCCCTTCGGATGCAAGGGGTGAGGTGGGGCCAGAATACGCCGGCAGCAGGCCAAATTGTGGATCGCCGGGTCTGTACACAGGGCGTAACGCAGGTGCGCGGACCGCGGGACAAGTCGCGACGACAGGTTTCTACGCCAAGGAAAAATAACATCCAACTGGTACCGCTGCCATCTCTCTCTTTCACTTTCCACGCGACGCTGGACATCTGCCGTGGAAGGGGGCGACTACGCTCACGACGCCACCGCTTGGTCGGTCGACCTTGTTCCCAGCTGTCACAGATCTCTTGTCGCGCTCCGCCCGCAGAGTTCTTTTCTGGAACGAGAAAAAGCACGGTGGCGTCCATTGAGATCCCTGCGCACGGCCCCCTTCTCTTTTGCGCGCGCTTTTTGGCACCACGGTGACCTCGGGCCCCCGACGCGGCGCTCTTTTGACGCATTGCGGGCGCACCCAGCAGCGGCGCTTGAGAAAAGCTGAGCCAGGGGGCCGCCCGGCCGTAGGGAAAGTTTGCGCGCTTGTTTGCACTTTGGAGGGCCATGATCGGCGGCGGATGGCCGGCAGCGGCTCTTTCGCTCGCTGTTTACGCTGATTCGCGGAGCGATTCGGCGGCGTGTAGCGCTCCGGCGCGAAGCGGGCTTTGACGGATGGACGGAGCATTAGCGGCGACGTCCGCGCATGCTAGGGAGAATAAATCCTTGGCGTGTGTCGGCGTCAAGTGCTTTGCACATTTTATGCGTGCACACACACGCACACACGCACACACGCACACACGCGCACGCACGCGCACACACACACACACACACACACACACACACACACACACACACACACACACACACACACACACACACACACACACACACACACACACACACACACACACACACACACACACACACACACACACACACACACACACACACACACACACACACACGCACACGCACACGCACACGCACACGCACACACACACACACACACACACACACACACACACACACACACACACACACACACACACACACACACACACACACACACACTTCACCTTCCCTTTCCCTCCGTCCCCGTTCCTTTGTCCCATCGTGACAAGTGGTCCTTTTCCCGTAAAAGGTCTGCTACCATCGCTTCTCGGCCTTTATGGCTAAGACCAAAATATGGTATAGGTGCTGCTACTATTTTCGTGAGCAATAGATAGGGTAAGTGGGCGATATTTTGGCGTAACTTCCCACAGCCCGCCGCGTCGACCTGCTGTGAAGAGAGCAAGCGATAGAAGAGTACAGAACGACAGAGTAGAGAGAGCGCGTGGAGAGAGCTGCGTTCGCTGCACCGGCGACGTTGCCATGGAAATGGCAAGTCGAAACACGATCCGCCAACCGCCTCTGCCTCGACGGGTCTTGTGACTCCCGCCACCACTTGTGCGCGTTGCAGAAGCGAGTCCGCAGCCAGTGAGAGCGGCAAAAGAGGGATGGATGGGAATGAGGACGGCAAAATGCCTCCGACACTTGCGGGCAGCAAAAGGGACTACAGTCAGCCGATGTCACTGCTAAAGCGAGCAGACGCGACCACTGAGACGCTAAGCACGGTTGGCGCAGTGTACGAGGGGAGTGCGAGAAATGACGCGTTGCGCACTTGTGAAGCCAGAGCTATGGGTGGTATTCATTGAAAAGTTTAGCTGTCGATTTCTTCGCTTGGCAACACTGGAAACGGCCACGGACATGGCCGCTGCTCCACGGACATGGCGCGGCTTGTGCCACTGTGCCCGCACGCCGGATAATAATAATAATAATAAAAAACACCGGCGTGCGTCGTCTGCTCGTTTCAACCCGATTCTCAAAGGTGGTGTCAACAGAGACGTTATTATTCGCACTCACATTAGAGTCAAGGCATTACTTTGCGTTCGGTGGGGTAGAGTTTGGAACGTCCCACACTCATAATGTGCTTAGCACGGACAAGTACCGCCATCCCACGGAGCCAGACGTAACCAGTGACGGCGCACTCACATGGTTGCCTGCATGCGTGCCTCGCAAGTGAATACAAGCTATATAGTGCGCACCGCTGTCGGGTGCAGCCTCATTTTCGCGAGGGAAATGGACGACAAGATGCTCAGGCATTGGTAAAGATCCACCAATTGATCTCAAATTAATTATTTTGTTGTCGTTTACGCCCCTGTCATTGGAGGTTAGGAATTCGAAACAGAACTGAGGGCACGTGTGTTGTCATAACTATCGGTACTACCCCATGATATCCGGGTGTGGTATTGAATCCACGGGTCTAGCACATAAGAAATCCGCAAAGAGATGTAATTGGCCACCAAATCTAGATTCGACCCTTTAGGTGTTTGGGACAACTCTGGAATTACTACGTCGAGAGAGAGAGAGAGAGCAAACTCTTTAAAGAGGCCGTGAAGACAAAATGCAAATTTGGTTCATCAGAAAGCCTTGTCCCGATAACTTTTTGCGCAAACTTCAAACGAAAAAAAAAACGGAGATGTTGAAAAAAAAAAAAAACATGTGGAGAACTGGCGACTCCCTGCACTTTACGGCAATTTTTCTATGACGTCACAAAATATTGTTTGTGCAATCGGCGACCGCCGAACTAACCTACCACTAACTTGGACTATTGGAGTGGGCTATATAGTTCCCTTCCCTTTGATCACATCACTTGAATGACAATGTGCAGTTAACACAGTGAAAATTAGTTTTTTAGTGCTGGCCCATATGACGTCTCTCCTGCCCTATAGCACGTCACTGTGGCGCGAAATTGGAAAGTTGTTGAATACTTCTTGCGCGTTTTTCTTTTGTTGTTGTTAAAAGAAGGTCTTTCGTGGCTGTAATGGAGCTGAGTGAGGTATTGAAGCCTCGTTCCTACAAATCAAGCCAAGCTGCATTTTGTCTTCATGGCCCCTTGAGTGATGTACGTCAAGCTGCGCCTCCTGGTTGTCGATGCTGTGACCGCAGGACCAGCATAGCCGTGACGTGAGGACCAGCGACAGGCTTGCTGTAGGTGCGTACCCACGCCGTTCCGGTCTCTACTGGGTGTAGCGCCATGGCATACGGATACGAGCTGGCACCAGCGCGGAAGGTGAATTATCGAGCCATACTCGGGGCAACTCCAAGCTAGCGCGCACGGGAGCCCAGTTTATCTCTACGGGGAGGGGGTGCTTAGTGTGTGCTTGTTGGAGAATTTTGGGTGCCTGAGGGGAAATAAAGCCGGGCGCGAAATTTTGAACTGCCGGTTTAGAATCGGGGATGATTGCGGATGAGGTCGGCTTTTGCTTTAGCGCTAATGCGAATGCCGCCTCTTCCGCCATGGGTGCAGGTTGACGGTGCGGATGGTCAGAAGGTGCGTGAATGGGAAGGCAATGGGAGACTATTAAGAAGGCATCATGCCTCCGATGTTCCGCTGCCTCGACGCAGAGGACGGCAGGTTTGTGGCGGTATTGTCTACGTAACGCCTATGTGCGTTGCGAACGCCTCTTGGTGTGAAATTCTGGGTACATGTCTCTGGCTATAGGCTTAATAATTAGGTTAGCATGAATGTCGTGAGGGAGGATGGTTTTGCCTTCTAAGTGGCCCAGAGGGAATATTCGAAGAATCTTCTGTAGAATGCTCTGAAGAATACTCTGAAAAAAAAAAAAAAAAAACTCTGAGGAATATGAGCGCCAGTGGTATAGTTTTTTAGAGTGTGATGATCTGATTGGCGAGATGAGCTTAAGTGAGTTATCCTGAGTTTGGCAGTGGAAGTGCTGAGGAGCATTTGTAGCCGTGCCTTGTATCAGTTTGTCAAGGACGAAGGCTTGAAGGAACCGGGGGCCTCTGTTTTTATTGGTAGCCCGTCTAATTAAACCTATTGTTTGTGTGACGGGTTGTTAGAGTTAGCGTATGAAGTGGTTATTCGACCTAATAAGTTGGATGTTTAGGCCCAAGATTTTGGTTATTAACAGCGGAGCCGTTCTAGCGCTGGTCTTGACGGCAGACTCTGCTGCTATCGGGTCACGCTCCCTCTGACCCGGAAAAACCAGTTCCCACTATATAAAAGTTCCTAACAGAATAAAAAGAAGGTCCTAGGGCCTTCATATTCTATTAGACGGCTTATATTTCCCCTGAAAAGATGTCATTCTAGCAATGCAGTTCTGTTTAAAGGTGAAGCTGACATTAGTAAGATCGGTGTAAGCATAGTGTTTGTAAGCGGGCTTTCTCACAGTGCCTGTTGCGCAGTGAAGCATAGCCGTCTGCGGAGGGAGGGAGTATGATTACAGAAAACGCTCTAACTCTTGTGTTACTGAAAGTATCCCGAAACAAGTTATATGATAATTAGCCATTAAGACGACTCTACCAGTATGCCGAGTTTCATTTAGTTGTCACAAATAGTTCACAGTGAAGTTGTAAACGTTACAGAATTAGTTGGCCACCTACGGAGGGAGTATGGTTACAGAAAACGGCTATAACTGTTGTTTTAGCGGAACTATACGGAAAGAAAGGTGCTAAGACGACTCTAACATTACGCCCAATAAAGAAGCCTAAGCTATGGAATATTCGTAGAGACAACACACAGTTCTGTTGTTTCAGAAGAGTTCACACTAGGTGGAACTGGGTTTACTTTTTTTCAACCTTCTCTTCGCATGTGTATGCGGCTATTCGGTGGAAGGCGGGGGGGGGGGGGGGGATGAGATTTATGTTTTTGGTGGGAGTAGGGGCAGCCCAGGTTCGGCTGGCGAGCAGGTGAGGCCCGCTCGACCAGATGAACGCCGAGCACCTTTTCTTTGTGTTGCGTTCGCAGCCACATGGCTTGTCGCAACCAATCGGGACGTCGAGCCGGCGCATATCCGCGTTGGCAGCCAATGGGCGCACTTCATTTCTGAGGCACGCGCTATATGGAACGCGTTGCACTCAATGGGAGTTTGGGAGCCTGCTACAGAGGCCAGACAGCGCAGATGACGACGCGGGCTTTTCGCTCAATAAGCCATTTAATGCTCTCGCACTAAACATTTTAGCCCGGGAGCAAGGAAAAATTGCCCCGTGAACCTTGCACCCCGATCTTGCTTGTTTCTCACGGGTGCCACACTGTGCCACTAACTTGGAGTTGCGACTAGCTGAGCGCCAGTAACTGCCCAGTTCTTTCATTCATATGGCCGGACGCAGGAAGGACGCGATTTTAGTACTAAAGTGTTTTATTCCTGGATACACCAAAATTTGACTGACGTCATATCCGTCACGGAAATGACGCCAGTATAGCGAAGCAAGCGGCCTGTAAAGGGTGCACCCCTGCACACAGATTCTTGTTACGGGGAAGCAACCCTTAGTACTAAAGAGTACGTTATACTTAGGGTTGTTCATTTTCGGGTTTTATATTTTAACACGACAGTGTTTTATGCCGGAGATACACCAAGATTTCACTGACGTCATATCCGTCACGAATTTGACGCCAGCACGCCTTTGTCGAAGCGATTCACCAGCAGGACGTCGCTCGCGAAGCACACCCACAAGACAGCCAGCGACCCGCAAATCATTCTCAGCTGCAGCCTTCGCCGCACATTTCCCTTTCGTGTTTTACCGATTCCTATGACAGAAGAATCAACCACAGTTTTTTGCTCTGTTCCACGAGCATCGAAGACCTGCGTCGAAATCAACACAGCGCGTGGCTTGCTGACATTTGAGTGTCAGCCACTGTAACACACGGAGGCAGTTCCTTAGTGAAATACGCGAAAGTGACGCACGCGCTGTTCTAAGCCCCTCTAACGAGCGGTTCGTTATAGCTTCCTTCACTGGTGACCGTGGGCGCCACAATCAAGACACAGGCCAGCTTACGGTACGACTGTCTCACGCTCTCGTCGACCTCTCGTCTCTCTCCCTCATCGGGAAAGCCACGCGTGCACAAGGGCCGTACCAACAGCCTCGCGATACACGTGTGAAGTACTTAGAAAGAGACAGAGAGAGAGCGGCGCGTTTTCCGAATCCCTGCTGAAAAAATAGCGCGAACCCAGCAGCGCGCTCTCTAGAGTAGAAAGGTGCGAAGAAGAGATGATTGCAGGCAGCGGGTGCGAGCGGCGCGGAAGGCGCTCGTGCGCGACGCTGTTTGCGGAGAGGACTTCTTTCTCCGTGTCGCATGCTCAAGGGCGTCCCGGCTGCCTCTGCTGTTAGCGGCGCAGGCGGCGAGGTCCTCGTCATCAGCCCTATTTTCGGGAACCACGGGATATCACCGCGGACGAGAAACACGCAGCGGGCTCGGCTGGGTTCCTTATAAATGCATGCCTTCCCGGCACACTTGATAAAGTTACAGTAAAGTGCACTAGAAGAGCTAGTACACTCTAGTTACAGCAAAGAGTGCTCGATCTGCCACCGGCATGTTTAGACAGAACCCTCGAGGCTGTATACTACTGCCTTGGATATAAGCACGCAAGTATATAAGCGAGGAGCTTGAGACCAAAACGAAACAATGTAGATATTTTGCGTGTCGCTTCAACGGCAGTGAAGCAATATACACGGAGGGGCTTTAGGATAGACCGGACCGAAAAAACGTACAAATAGAAAAAAATATTTAGAGCAATAAGGCATAAGCTTGAGGACCAGCAGATGGAATCGGTGAATAAGGGGGTGGGGGTGGTGGGCAAGGGAGGTTGTTTTCACACACCCGACAAACCTAAACTTATTGAAGAATTTCGCGCCATCGCAAATAGTGTCCCGATAGTGGCTGGTGACCAACAACAGAGCCAATAAAAAAAATGGCTTTGTAAAAACGATGCCATTTTGCCTGGAAGTAGCCCCGACATGTGAACGCAGAAAATAGCTACGAGAGGTGCGTTATGTACGAAGTTACTTTCAAGGCCTTCCTATTTAAAAATACCCGGGATGCCTAAGCACTTCTATAGGGTGCAGTGAATGGCGAAGCATGAACGTCTGGTTGACCGATAGCCCGTTCTACATGGTGGTAATTTACCAGCGAATTCGCACCGGGTGAATTTGCACCATCGCACCATGTAAAACGGGCTCCTGGGTTACGCCTCGCGTTGTCGGTGGGCTCTTAACATTGATGCTTGAGGCGCTTTGCTTTGCGATCCGCCTTAACGCCTTCGAATGTCTTCGATCTGTGTCCTACGCGTTGCCCCGCTGCTCCTTCCTCCCTCCGTGTAATTGAGGACGATGGGGAATTCAATCAATCAATCAATCAATCAATCAATCAATCAATCAATCAATCAATCAATCAATCAATCAATCAATCAATCAATCAATCAATCAATCAATCAATCAACCAATCAAATCAATATTTGTAGTTACCGAAGCGACGATTCTACATGAAAAGCGCTGCGAGACACTCCCACTTCCATGGAAACGAACCTAAAGAGCGGGTCTTCCTGTGAACACGTGCGGACTCATCGCACATGCGTAGAAACAGGAAGGCGCGTGACAGATTCTAGCCGCGGCCCAATGTTTTCCGTGCCGGACGCTGCGTTTCCGCCTGCCTCACGTCAGCAATTGTGCGCGCTACACACTTGTCGCCCGTATTTTTTCAGTACTGTGAATCAGTGAATTTTTTTGTTATATGGTTATTTAGTTCAGCAGTGATTCTCATAGCCCGCTGTTCTCAAAATTCCGCTATTCCTCTCACGACAAAAATGTCGTATCTTTTCGTTTTCACTCATGACTTCGCGCATGTAACGTTCCAACGACGCTAATTTTTTGAGTAGCGCAACGAATCGGGCCAGTTAAAGAGAATTTTCATTTCGCAAAGGTGCGCAAATACACGGCACTGATGAAAGAAAAGACACACAAGCGCTGACCGTCAGTTGGTGTTTTTAATGAAGGATTACACATGTACAGCATTGAGAAATCTCACTCCGCGTGTGTTGGCCCTGTTGCACGGAATGAACTAACTTTTTGACTTGATGGTTGGATGAAATAAGCGAATTCGGAGCATCACCGCATTGGAGTGGTTAGAGGTTATATGTTTATGGGACAGGCCTTCGTCGTGCATTGGACATGGTTATGGTGGTGATCACGTCAATCAATCAATCAATCAATCAATCAATCAATCAATCAATCAATCAATCAATCAATCAATCAATCAATCAATCAATCAATCAATCAATCAATCAATCAATCAATAAATCAATCAATATTTGTTACAGTGCCCAAGAACAACCACACCGTCTTTGCACTCACGCATTTTTTGCCGCAATAAAGGGTGTTGGGTACGGGAAAGGCCGACCCGAGCCGAGCTCCGTCGCCTCCGACATACGTGTGGTAGCGTGGTTTGAAGCGAGCGGCCAGCCAATGTTGCAGCCGTGAAGAAGTCCAGAAGCCGTAGGCAAATCGTAACTTGTTTACTTCATAGCGAGGGATGAGCCGAAGCCATGGCAAAGAGCAATGCCCCGACGGGCGAGGTTACAGCACAGGACTCGAGCAGAGTGACAGCATTGATTCACTGCTCAAACAGGAATGAACTACAGCGCTTAGGGGGGGGGGGTATTTATACCCAAAGCGCTAACGGTCGAAACAAGCGTTCCCGCTAGATTGTGCACCCGACACTAACGGCACAGACATACACAACCCTCTTTCCAGAGTTCGTAAGCGGTCGGTAGTAGCGGCGGCTGCGGCGCACGCTGTGTCCGAGAGAGCGGAGAGAGGAGGTCTCCGCAACAGCTTCTGCGTCCGCCAGGTACGTTGAAGCCTGCCTTGTCTGCAACCTCCGAAGTTTGAAACACGCCGATAGCGAGGCGCCAATGACCCAGGCATGTAGAGGCCTGATAGGTTCTGTCGGCTGCAAGTGTGAGGCGCACGTAGTGGAGGATTCGTCGCACAGCCGAGGAGTGTTGAAACAAAGCCCAGCGGCGGGCTCATTCGTAACAGCTAACAAACAGGCGATGAAACGAGAAACCAAAAACCGATAAACCGAAAACCAGACATACAAAACAGCGGAAGGTATAAACGTGTAACATAACAGAGTTCACAAACGCGGGAAAATTAGCTGAAGCGAAATTTGGAAGACTACAAGTTGAAAGACAACACGGAGGGAGTTAAAATACTGTACACTGAAAATAAACATTTAAACGCCACAAAGAAGGTAACAAGCTCCCGTAAAAACACGAAAGAGGCTTAGAAATAATCAATCAATCAATCGTTTAATAACGTGCCCAGGAACAGCCGGAGGGCCTTTGTGCTGGCGCACGAAGGAAAAGAAAAACAGGCAATGTGATTGATTGATTGTGGGGTTTAACGTGCCGACACAACGCAGATGATAAGGCGCGCTGTAGGAGAGGGCTCCGTATTAATTTTGACCACCTGGGGATCTTTAACGTGCGCCGAAATCTCGTACACACGGGCGTTTTTGCTTTTCGCCTCCATCAGAAAAGCGGCCGCCGCAGCCGGGAATCGAACCGGCGACCTCGTGCTCAGCAGCGCAACGCCTTAGCCACTGAGCCATCGCGGCGGCTAAAAACAGGCAATGTAAGATGCCCACACTTCACAAGTAATGCAATTAAAGGACAGCGTTGCTGACACACACGAACACAAAAATTACACACTGTCGTACGCCAGAATATACATGCACCAACAGAAAACACAAGCACACACATACACACAAAAACAAGCACAGTGCCTTGCAGTAAGGCATGTGACACCATGCAGTGGTCGTCATACACATATAATTTCAAAAATACACATAAATGATAACTAGGTTTAGTTGCACGGAAACGGAGTGAATCAGATAGCTTATATGTAAGAAAAGGAGCAACGAAGGAATATACATGTAGAGAAAACCAGACATTGAATAAGGGGAATATATATATAAAAGAAAGGATTGTGCTGTCATCACCTCATGCTCAAGTGACCGCACGTGAATAGAGGATAAAAAGGGTCACTTACATGACAAGCTCACAGCCATTTTGGCGGAACTGTGTCGAGGAATTATTCAATATGTCTAAATATTCGGAGTACTGATTGTACGCATACTGGAGGCGAAACATGGGGCACAAGCCACGCAGACAGTTGGGATTAAAAAATGTGTGGTGTCTTCTGGTGGATTTTTGCGGCACGTGGAGTGGAATATGTCGCAGCATTTCACCACAAGACACTTTGCCGTGAATGACTTTGAACAGGGAAAGAAGATCTGCCTTAATACGTCTGGAGTTGAAGCACTCTAGCATCGGTACAGAGAATGACCCAAAATTGTTATGGCTAGCAAAGCGATGATTGAAGATAGATAACTTTTTCTGGACACTTTCAATACGCATACAGAGTGTTTTGCATGCGCTATTCCATACCACAGAAGCATACTCGAGCTGCGGGCGACAAATAGTCGCGTACAGTTTGAGAAAAGAGCCCGGCTCGTTGAACTCCTTTGATAGGCGACATATAACGCCAAGGGATCGGAGGGCCCGCCGAGTGACCTCCCGGATGTGCGGGGAGAAGCTCAACTTACTGTCAAAATTAACACCAAGATCCTTAACATCCACAACACGTGGTAGTGCATCACCGTTAATCTTATAGGAGAACAATATGCTGTCAGTTTTTCTAGTGTACGTCACTACCTTAGTTTTTGATGTATTAATAAGGAGTTTGTTGTGTGAGCACCAATATGAAAAAGACATGATCGCTCGCTGGAGAGCGGAACAGCTTGCGGTGTTTGAAACAGCCTGAAATATTTTGACATCGTCAGCATATATGAGAAAGTGACAATCAAGAATTTCTGGGGAAACATCATTTATAAAAATTGAAAAAAGAAGTGGCCCCAGAATAGAGTCCTGAGGGACACCGCTTGTGCCCTCGTAGGAGAGGGAAGATTGCCCGTTTGCATGCACGAAGCATGACCTATCCGATAAATAATTACATAAAATTGATATGAGGGATGGTTGTAAATCGAGTTGACACAGCTTTTTGAATAATATACCATGGCAGACAACATCAAAAGCCTTGCTCAAACCGAAGTAAACGACATCGCGTTGTCCTCTTCCCTGCACAGCTTCCGAAGCATGCAGCATAAAATTTATAAGATTAGTGGTGGTCGATCTCCCAGCGAGAAAGCCGTGTTGCTGAGGTAATAATATAGTTTTTACACTGAAAGTGAGTAGTGTATGTAGTACGGTCTCAACAAGTTTTGAAGCAGCGCGGAGAATAGAAATCGGACGGTAGTTTGTGGGGTCTAACTTTGACCCTGGCTTAAATATAGGAACAACCCGCGCAGTCTTCCGACGAGTGGGGAACTTACCGCTATTAAGTGACGTTCGAAATATATGCGTGGAGACCGGAACAAGATCCCCAAACGCCTTCAGTACTGCAGAAGGAATGCCGTCAGGGCCGCACGAAAGTGACGGCTTAACTCGCGTTAGAGCTCTTGATGCAAGACTTCGAAATAAACCATTCTGAGCTTTTATCATACCCCGGAAACACTTGAGGGGGGCAGGCTGCCCTTTTCTTATCAATCAATCAATCAATCAATCAATCAATCAATCAATCAATCAATCAATCAATCAATCAATCAATCAATCAATCAATCAATCAATCAATCAATCAATCAATCAACCTTTATTTTCGGTGCCCAGGAACAACCCTCGGGTCCTGGTACTGGTACACCATATACAAAACATTCATAAGAACAAACTTAAATCAAGACAACACAACACACAAAACCATATGCAAACAGAAACAATAAAGTAAGAATAGTTACAGAAATCTCAGAAAGCAAAACAGCAAAAAAAAGAGGCCTAGTGTTGCAAGCCATGACACTCGGACAGCGAAACGTTCAAGGCATGTGAAAAAAAAAATAATAATAATAACGGTTATGATGATGATGATGATGATGACTACGACGACGGCGTTGGTGATGGTGAGAACTTCAGCTGACCGGCACGGCTTATCAAACCCCCACGCGAAGCAGTCGTTCCGCTCAGCTTCCAAAAACGTCTATTTTAACTTAAACGAGGCAGCTATTGAGTGTGTCGACTAACGAGGACTGCAAGCAGACAGTACACGAGCTTTTCAATTAATTGCTGTCCTAACGGTCTGTTTCGGTGGCAAAGCGGGATACACATACATCCCAACTAACTACCTGTGTTTAAATACATATATATTAAGCGAGATCTTCGAATACGTGCCTTTGCGTCGGATGAATTCGATGCCGGAGATTTCTAATGCAACATTATCTCACATTCTTTTGTCCCCGCTGACAGTTGCGGGTGGGTGGGAAACTAATGTTGAGGCGAGTTCTAGGTTTATCTCTTGGCGTTTGTTCCGCCAGTTCAACCCCCATCATCAGTAGCCGCTAATGTATAGTCCCTGCAACGGGGCGGCAGCCAAGTCCTACAAGTCAATCTCAAACGCCGTCGGTACAGTGAAATCTCGGTATAACGAACTTCAGGGGACCGCGGCAAATTGCTCGTTATTCTGAAAGGTCGTTGTGGTGAAAATCGCAAAATTTAGGACAACCAATTACGGTGCAGACCACTTATAACGTAACCGCTTATAGTGCGGATAAAACGCGGGTTTTCCTGGCCACCGGCAGGCCTCCCATAGATCTTAATGCATACTAAGCGTGCCACTTATAATACGGTGTTCCGAAGCCCAATACCGTTTACAGTGCAGTTTTTTGGTGGGTCCTCTGACCGACCGGTGCAGCTGAGGTATCGTTTTAGAGTCCACACATACACACAAAAAAAAAAAAACGAAGATGGATTCGGCCATCTTAAGCAGCCCGCACTTTCTTCTCTCCTCTAATTTAGACACGTACAGAAAATAAAAGAAATAGCCACTCTTTAGTTCGTGTGTTCCGTTTGCACTCACGTGATAACCACAACTGCCCTTGCACCCTCGGGCGCGATACGTTGTTGGGATTAGAACTGCATGCAGATAAGCAACCACCCTTTTCCTTTTTTCGAACGTCTGGAGATAGCACGCCGATTGACGCCGGAGGTTACCACTACCTGTACGTTGTGCCGATAAGCAACTGCCTTCGGCATAACTGCGAATGCAAGTCGGGAATGGAAAAATAAATGGCCGATTTGCGTTTTTATCACGTTGTCTCGCTGGTATAAGCCGGACTTCTACCCTGTCTGTGACATCCGAAAACGATAGGCGAAAAAAAAAAAAAAAAAGTTCCTTTCTGCGTTTCGCTTTTGTCCTCCCACATGGTACCAGCTAGGTTTTCTGCACCTACGCTCCGAAAACCTCCGCGCATGAGTCCGCGCTCCATGGCAACCGCAAAACCTGAAGCACCGTCGCCTAAAAAGGCCGCCCACCCTTCATTTCTAATTTTTTCCCCTCCTCCCCACCTTCCTTTTGTTCCTCTCTCAAGACCTCCGCTTACTGCGCTTTGCCGTGTCGTCTATAGCCTACGGCTCCGGTTGCCGCGATTGTTTCACTGAAATATAAGAATCCCCGTACTTCGAAATATGAGTTCGTAGTACTGAGCCGTTGTTAATTTAGCACGGAATTAAATAAAACGATCGTTATTTTGAAAAGTTCGCTATTCTGAAGTGCGCAGTAGTGAAATAATTTTACATTAAAACTATAAGCAGTCAGCGTGTGATTTCTTAAGTGTTCGTTAATCTGAAAAGTTCGTTAATGTGGTGTTCGTTGTAACGAGATTTGAGTGTATAACTCGTGCACGTGATGACTCAGGCGCATGGTTTGTATAATATAGATTAGCGAATACTGATCTCAACATTGATACGAGTGTATTATACGGAAGAAATTTTCTGCTCCGAATGGCATGCGACGTTTTCATACTGTGCACCAGGAAAGCGCATTTTTAGCAATTCAGCTCTCCTTTTTTTTCATCCAGAATCATTACGAGTGGAAGCAAATCTCTGAGGGATAGGGAAATTTTGTAGGTTTTTGCTCTCGTTGTATCTTCATTCGTTGTCAACGGAACCGATTGCCAGCATGAAAAAGTCTTCGTCGCTATTCTCGATGGAAGGAGTCGCCAGCCGTGCATTAAGGTAAATGGTGGATAACTGAAAAAAATGAAGCAAATAAAAATTCATGAGCCATTCCCCTCTGTGGAGCTGTCTACGTCACAGAGGCGACACGAAATTTTGAAGAAATCTACGCACTCAATTTATTGGTAACTAACTATAGCAAGTAAATGAAGCTCGGCGTAATGATATAATAGTCTTAGCAGCCAATTGTTATAAAAATTTTGTTTGGAAAGGTTCGAAAAAACAAAAGTTGCAGACCATTTTTGTAACCATACTCATCCCGTAGATGCGCGTAAATTGACAGCAGAAAGGAACTTTGCAACTATTACAGTTGCACTGTGTACTGACTATTGACTAAGAAATGAAACTCGGCGCAGTGACTGGCAGGGCAGGGCCAACTGTCCTCTAATTGTTTTTGTGGAGTGGTTGATAAATCAAGAGTTATCTGTTTTCTGCTGAGCATTCGAGATAGAGTTAGCTTCCCCGCAAGGTGTTGATGCTTGGGCCCGGGAAAAATGCACCGAAGCATAGCTACGAGAACTTGGCACCCCTTGCTTTACCATGCGCTTTCAGGCAGAGCCAGCTCTACGCCGAAATATTGTCCGCTGGGGCAAACGATGATTCAACCCACACGTGCCTGTTCTTGCATCCGCAAATGTCGTCCCCCTGCCGTTGACCGCACATGGAGTAGCGTACTGAAAAAATTGCAGACGCTGCCGTGGTGGGCATTGTCGTATAAATGTACAGGGAGCTCTGCCATACACCGAATCCCTTTAAATCTTATTTACTGCTCTACACAATGGATTGCTGGGGAGACATCTTTCAGGGGCAATATAAGCGGTCTGTGTGGAAGTATGAAGGCCCTGTAGGACCCTTATTAAATACTTCCTGCAAACACTTCAATCATCCCCATACGACTAACCCCTTTAAAGTCACCTTCACTACTTTTAACAGCTGGATTCTCAGAATACATATTTTAAGTGCAGTATGAATGGTCGTATATAAACATATCGAGACCTTCTGGCTTTTTATTACTTTTATTACTATTATCTGGACGACGCAGGTTCAATGACTCACTCATAACAGACAGCTTAAAATCATCCCATGTGGGCGAGGAAACTGATGAAAAGCTTTATCGGTGAACGTGGCGTCTTAAAGAAAAGTGGCGTCAACGGTGCCATTTTGGCTGGAAGTAGTATGGCTGACTATTCCCGGTGTAGTCAACACACGTGACGGCAGGGAAGTGCAATGGGCTGAGGCAGTAGCGGGTTCGAAACTAAAGTTAATCCTTCCGAGATCGAAGTTATAGCGACTTAAACGAGCAGATGGCGTGAGTAAACGTCGCATGCGGGCGCTGCATGTCGGCACGGCATCCAGCTCCGCAAGTCGATAATGTCTAATAGATTTGGAAAGAATAATAGATTTGGAAACTTCCGACGAGTGGGAGAAAGATACTTCTGACTTCGTGCTTGTTTTAGGGGCAACGCACCTTAAGGTCGGGGCTTGTCCGTCCGGCGTCCGGCGTCCGTGCTCACGGCACAGCACCGTGTAAATCGAAACATCTGTGAACAAAAGGTTCACAAAAGGGTAACAAGAACAAAATAAAATGTTCACAAAAGGAGAGAGAGAGAGAGAGAGAGAGAGAGAGAGAGAGAGAGAGAGAGAGAGAGAGAGAGAGAGAGAGAGAGAGAGAGAGAGAGAGAGAGAGAGAGAGAGAGAGAGAGAGAGAGAGAGAGAGCCGTGCTGCGCATGCGGAGGAGCATTGGATTGGATTGGATTCTATAAGATTGGATTGGATTGGATTACATTGAATTTTATTGGATTAGATTGGAAATCATTTTAGCAGCAGTAAGCACTCCCATGGGTGATTTACGGTAAGAACTATCAGTGCTTCGCCCCCTCTTCATGATCCACTTCGTGGAGATGCGTGAATTTTTTTACTTACATTTTAGTTTTTCTAGTATATTAGTTTCCGCCTGGCCCAGCCCTCCATTTTGATAGTACAGTGTAAAAAGATTTCTAACGCAAAGGAGTGTAGAGAAAACGCAGCTGTATCATGACACTGCATTACGGGGTTTACCACCTTTGTCAGCGGTGTAATTCGTGGAAACCGAGAAAGAATGTAGAAAATACGAAACAGCAAAGACCGTGCGTCCTCTTGAGCAGGGTGGTTAGGCTGGAAGCATTGCCGGGAGTTTGGTAAGGATAAAACGGTCCCCTCAAGATCAACACCTCGTTCGCTTGAGAGACGTCATCAACATTATCAACCGCCCATCCGTGTT
Organism: Haemaphysalis longicornis; assembly: GCF_048455015.1. NCBI lineage: Eukaryota > Metazoa > Arthropoda > Arachnida > Ixodida > Ixodidae > Haemaphysalis > Haemaphysalis longicornis. The sequence continues at coordinate 183,039,756 of NW_027526295.1, forward strand.
AAAGGCAGTACGAAGGCCTCTCCCAAAGATGTTCAGCCGCTTCTATCGTGAGCTTCCCGAGTCCATTCTTCGCCCCGAAATTTCTTAGTTCATCCCTCCGTCGAGTCCTTTATCTTCCCCTATTTCGCTTATCGCCCTTTATTAGTCATTCCATGAAACAAACAAATGGTTTGCCTATTGCCCTTCACACGCATTAGGCCGGGTTCAGTCGATTGTCGCCACTGTCGTAATATCTTTAAATAATGACGTCATTTGACGTCTCAGCCAACCGAACTGCGTGAAACCCCGTTTTTTTTTACGTCCATAGCGCACGGTATGGCTGTTACGTCGGTAGTCTGAACATAGTCTTACATGACCTGCGCAACCCAACGTCTTTCACTTCGATTGAGCTGAGATGGTTTCCTTCCGAGTTTGTCATCGAATCCCCGTTGCTGTTTTCTTAACGAGACCCCAAGTTTGTGCCCCGTATGTCATTGCCGTAAGTACACATTCGTTGTACACCAGTTTTCTTTTTCTTTTTTTTTTCAGTGACAGAAACGGCGTACTGTCGGAAATTTCATCATACCTAATGAACGTAGCCACGCCTATTTTACACCCTATTTCTTTCTCATGATTCGGACTATCACTAACATTCTCCGCAGGATACTTATCTACTTGTTGCAGTATTTTGTTTGGTTCTTTCGAAAGATTGCTTCGTTAGAATCATACTGACACCACTTTTAACTGGTCAAATAAGCTGTATAATTAAGAAAAAAAAAGAATGGTCATACGACTCATATCAGCTCATTCTCCGCATTAGCACATAGAGTAATATGCACAGCTGGGTGATTGGCTGAGGCCGGCAAAAGCAAACGAAAGTTAAAAAGGGTTTATAAGCTTGCAGATTGAGCTATTTTCGCTTAAATGTAATGCATATGCATTTTATAGCAGTAAGAATGGTGAGGTAAACAATGGAAGTTACGAAAAATAGAAGCCCCAGTGCGTACTGCTGCTGGTGCTTCGCGCACTATGTTTGTTAAAGCTGCACAGCAGTGCGGCGCTTTGGGGCTGTGTCACACAACACTGGCCGATTGGCGTAAGCGACATTGTTTTACGTGACCCTGTTTGTCGAGCGCACCCCATGTTTCACGAAACGATTACTACCTACCAAAACATGCCACGTGCAAATACGGTAGGAAACAAAGTGAGGGCCACGACAGCGTTCCTGCACAGTGTGGTGGCGCCATCTAGGAGGACTGACGGTAAACAAGACTTTCCGGATTCCGCTGCGGACTAAACGGCGTACTAACGTTCGCTTGAAGACCTGTCCTTGTTCCGTCATCGCAGACGTCACGAAACACCCAAAAATTAACATTTTAGCTTAGATTGTTTTTTTCTTTCTCAGCGAATAAAGCATCCTTTGCTGCCGGACAAGCGCTGGGGGCACTATAAAACAGCAAATATTTCGAATAAAGCAAACTTGAATTTTGTCTGCATGGTCATTCTAAAAAGGCACTTTGCATTTTTAGCAGTCCTTAATTTATATGCGTTAGTTTTTAATCCCGAGGCCAAGCTTTCCTAGTGGGGGTCCTGAAGCATATTCTGCAAGTCCTGGTGGGACGACTCAGTACGATAATGTCATCCCAAATAAGTTTTCTAAAACCCTCTCTAGACAGTCTGTAAATACTTTTGTGAGATTGTGCCTCCTGAGCATCCTTTCTAGTAAGGAACGTTTTTGGTATTCTTATGTAGGAGAATCGTAGCCGTGCATCGTTCGTATATGTTCTCGAACACCGCTACGTAAGTCTCATCTATTTCATGGTCTCTCAGTGCTGCCCCCGCCGCGGTGGTGGCCACTGGACCACATTCTTTTTGATAACCTCTAAATTCCACGTGTAAAGGTTTGTTATACTCTGCAGATTTTAACACCGGAGTGGTTGTACAAGCTGCAAGTTCACCGTTGCAGGATCAAATACCAAGAAAATGTCGAGCGCTCCAGAGCGCGTGCTTCGCGGCGACCGCCGAGTCCCCGGCTCATGCACTACCTCTAGCCAAAAAAAAAAAAAAAGAGAAAACACTCTAGCGCTGTCGTCAAGCGCAACCGCGCATCTAAAAATACATAAATAAAAATAACCTCCAGCGCTAATGCTAAAGGGGAAAAGACACCCTACTTGGGAGAGGTCACTGTGGCCGCCGCATTCTCTAGAAGCCATTATGGATAATTGGAGACATGGCTACGAGTGTGCCAATCCTTCCCGAGACGACTTGCAGATCCCGCCGCAGCTGCCTCGAGTCGGTGGCGAAGAGCTGGTGGAAGTCTACAATGCTGAGGATGACTTTGCATCCACCGCTCACAGCGAAGAAGACAACGACCTCTTCGGTGCATAGGACGACCATTACTAGCACCGCAACTATATATGTAAATTAACCATGATACTGAAATTTAACTACATGTCCGGCAATGATCACCCACAACAGCTTCTCCATATAAGTCTTGCGCGTGAGTGCAAGCGTCCCTGTATTTTTATTTCTATTTCCCGGTTGATCGCATGAATATTATCTATTTCTGAGAACCGCTTCCTAACGCCAGCTTGTCCCTCGGTTTCATTCGATTAATCATTGTTTTTTTTTTTTGTAAATACCTTGTACAGAAAAGACAGTAGCCTGATGGGCCTGTAATATTTTAAGCTCTTTAACACCACATTCTCGCGCATTAAAATAAATCTCGCATTTTTCCGTTCCTTTGGCCCCTTTAAGTTCCTAAAACATTGCCATAATTTCGTAATTTCCATGGCTTCCGTGGTTTCCATAGTTCCGTGGTAACAATTTCCCTGCCACGGTTCAATAGATCGGCTGTTACTCCGTCGTCGTGCCCCTGATGCTCTCCCTTTTTGACTCCCCTCAGGGCAAGACTTTTTCAGCCCTATGAGGGGCAGTGGTCTTTTATCCAACTCGAGCTGGCACCATCGGAACGTTGACCATGCATCGCAATGCTCGATCGGGTAGAGTGCCCTTCCATCCTCCTGCTGTCCCCAGACAAGAAGGCTAACGGGGAGAAGGGTGGGGGGACTGCCCTTTTCATCAGCGAAGAGGCAGTTTCATTCTCCCCACTCCAGTGGAGTGAACTAGATGAGGAACCCTCAAATGGGACGGAAACGCGCACACTCGCACCAAACTCCCCGAAAAGAACGCCGGTACTGCTTCTCGTATTAAAAAAGCGGGGATCTTTGGCTGCTCACTCCTGTGCGAGCACAAATGAAAATAAAGGTGAACTCGACGCGAGAAGAAAACTGAATGTGCGCAAACGAGGGCGAAGGTCAGGTGCGCCGGCCGAACGGTGGCACTTGTCAGGGCCACCGTCGCGGTGCCCAGTGCGACCGGGAGACGCGCCCTTGACGTGTGCCCTCCGCGCTGGCACCCGACAGAGTGCCTGCCAGGCGATCAATACAGGGCCGCCGCCGCCGCCGGCGGCCCCTGGGCGCCCCCCACCCGAGCGGCCCTGAGCCCGGCAGGGCTCAAGGCCCCCTCGCCGACCGCTGTGCCGCTATTTCCGCTGCTGCGCTTCCCCATTCTTGTGGGCCCTGTAAGTTGTACCGATAAACAAAGGGCCCGAACGAGATCGACAGGGAAGCTAGCGGCAAATTCGACAAATTTTATATCTGCTGGTCCAGGTAGTTCCCTAAAACGGACCTTCCCGACTTCTGCTGCCCCAGTTCAGCACCTTTAACTGTGTGATACTTCGTTGGCAGTCTACGTGGGAGTACGTAAGAACCGTGTAGCGAAATCGAAGTGCGCTAACTATTCCCGATGGCACCACAAAAGAGCTTCGATGGAGCGGCAGGATAAGGTATCAGGAGCGGGGTTGAGATACTCATGACGATTAGCCGGTTGTGGCGATTTTCACGGGAATGGCGTACGTATGCGCGGACAGGCATTTGTTTTTGTTGAGGCGTATACATCCCCTTGAACAGCAAGCCCTCGTGATTACAGCTTTGGAAGCAGCGTGGGCTCGCCGCCTGGTGGACCAAGTAGGCTAAACACTTGGTCCACAAATTATTAGCTACTGCTACTACTACATCGCATTCAATGATAGTCCTCTTTGTATCGGCAATGCTTCTCCTCAAATTCTCACTCTCTAACCTTTTGTAGTTACTAAGCTGAAAGACAGGTGACTGCGAGGAGCCAAAAGCGGACCGACACGCGAAACCAAAAAAAGGCGAACGTCGATCCACAGAAATGAGAGGAAGGCGAAATCAAGCTCTCCGCGTCGCAATCCGCGCGCGCGGGGCCATCGCACTTCCGCGTCGGCCTCGAGAGTAAATAGCGGATAGTACTTCTCACTTAAGGGGGGACGCGGGTCTTAGAATGGTCAAAAATGGCCAAAATATCGATTTTGAGAAAATCCAATTTTTGGAATTATTGTACCTTCAAGCACCTGCCTTCAAAATATCAACGCGAAATTCCATCGGGAAATACTCTAAAATCATGTTTTGAAACGCCTCGAGGGCCACGAAATGCCCAGAATTGGGCAAAAGTTGCTTCAAATTCCCGCGCGCCCCGCGGGCGAAGCAGCCGACCGATCGCCGCCATCTTGGTCTTGTTTTGAAGCTTGTTTCTTTGTGCGCATTTTGCGATATCTCAAAATGGCGTCGCTTGAGTAGAACGACCGGCCTTGCCAGTTTTCCGAAGGCACCTTCTCGGCCGCTGATTGGCTAGAGCGGGCGCGCGCGGTTTGAGTTCGCCATACGACCCCTCCCATTGGTCGGCGCGACTGCTGTCATGGCGGTCGCCATCATGGCGTCTGCTACGCGCGTCTGATGGAGTCCGCTCTTCTGGCGCAGCGCTCGCTTAGAGCAGTTTTTTTTTACAGTTTCTTCTAATTCTTCCATCGCCTACTTTCGTGAATGATGCCAGGAGACGTACGTTTGAAGAAGACGACCCTTCATGCGCACGGGAAGCGTAAGCGTCGTCCGCCTATCCCAAGGTCGCGTGGTGCGACTTCGGGCCGCTCGACTCCGCCGGATGAGAATCGTTCGCCGCCTCGTATTGCCTCGCCTGCCCCATCGCCTGAACAACCACCTCCGGAATTCATACCTGGTCCAAGCACGTCCTGCCGGCTTGACACGAGGTATTACACGGCGGAGGAGATCGCCGCGCGTACGGAACACGCGGACGAGGTCAAGCGCGGAACAGAGACTAAGTCAGCAACGCAGCGGAAATTCGACCTCCTTGAAGTGGATTTGGCGCACTCAGAGGAAGAATCCGGCACAGATTTTGTCTTAGTGGATTTTGCAATGCTGAAGGACCTTTTCGCGCACGTCAGGTGCGGCAAGTGCGGGCTGGCGGCGCCGGATTTGAGGAAGCCTGACCGGCAGTATGGCCTCGCCGTGAAGCTCGAGGTGACGTGCTCGATTTGTGAACACCGTGTGGAACGTTTTTCCTCGCCAAGGACCGAAGGATCTGGCAATATCACTCTTTTTGAAGTGAATATGAGGGCTTTGAAAAGTATTCAAAGCATGGGGAAGGGGGTGACTGCTCTTTCAGATTTTTGTGCTGGTATGAACTTGTCCCACAGAGGCCTGCACCACAAGACATTCCAAGCGCACTTGAGGAAAGTGGTTCAGGTTTGCGAGGACACTGCAGCAGCCTCTGAAGCTGATAGTGTGCGTGCCATCAAGGACTTGTACACCTTGGTCAGCCGCCAAACAACATAGATGATATGTTTGATGGCACGTGGATGACAAAGGGACGGTTGTCACACATTGGAGTGGGCTGCATCATTGGAGTGTACACCGGCTTGGTGATTGATCATGTAGTCCTCTCTAACTTTTGCTTAGGTTGCACCATCAGACCCAAAGCTTCAGATGAGGGCTACGAAGATTGGCTGGCAGACCATGAGTGTCAGCGAAACATTGACTGTGGTGCAGGACGCATGGAGGTAGAGGCAGCCCTGATAATGTTCAAGCGCTCGCTCTCCAAGAATGGGCTGCAGTACACAACCGTGATGTCCGATGGAGATAGCCGCACCATGCACGGCTTGAAGGAAAAAGGCGTCTATGGGTTTATCCCCTGAGGCCAAGAAAGTTTGCCTTCCAGCTACATTTATTTTCCCCAAAAGACTCTTTTGAGGGCCAACAACATGATGCATTTGCGGAAAACGCACTGCGCAGTGTCCCACCCCTGTATCCTCTCAAACTTCCAGCATAAAAACCGCGAATGAAATAGCCTCACCAAAGAACAAAAAAGGGGGGCACCTAAAGCAAGTTTCACCCTCACACTTTTGCCGTACACAATATTCTGGGTACCACAGTGCACTGTAATAGATGATGGCACTTCACGAAGGACTGTTGCAGTTTTCACGACGCCAGCAAGACACCACCAGATTTCACAACGCTAACAAAATGCCAACAGATTCGAAGTCGATAAATTTTGCTAAATTCCTGTTGGGGTCCGTTACTTGGCCTTTTGTATCTCCAGTTCTAGTTGACATTTTTGGAATGCAAAGACAGATTTGAAAATGGGAAGAACATGTCTTTGTTACTGGGAAATTTTGAAGCTACACTACTGATGGTTCATCTCATAACACATGGCCAAACTTCAAATGCAGTTTTCTCAGTTTCATATTTTTGGTCACTTCCCTCAGCCTTACGCAGCTTTTTGGAAACTTATTTTTGCTTCATAAGGTCAATCTTGGTACCATTTTTTTCAGTACAGCCCGAGGCAGCCGATGACATTCTTAGTTTTTCTGTTTAGGCTACGCATAAATGATGACTTGCAGTTATTTTGATGAGCCAAAATATCCAATACTGCCATTTTTTGTACTTGACATATTTTTTTAGGATGCCGTGACTTTAGAGAAAAACGAAGAATGTCATCGGGTATGGGAACTCTCTGGCTATACATTCATGTAATTAAAAGCGACAAAATGCAATGCGAAAGTTCATTAAAGCTGCGTAAGAAATTACCTAATTGCGGTTTAGACTTTGTATGATAACTTTTGAACTAACAGCACCAGCTCAAATATAATTGCATATTTGAAATCTACAGAGAAAAGCACATCAGTGTGCAAATTTTCATAAGTTTCTACCCATAAATAAAAATGTTAGTTTTAAGACCCTCGTCCCCCCTTAAAGGCAGCGATACAGCCAGCCCGGCGATCGAGTCACTCGGCTCCGGCGACCACGCAACGTTGCGTCATATCGGTGCCTCGCGCGGGGGAGCGCTGAGCTTTCGGAGCGTTCGTGACTCCGGCGAAACCCTCGCCGCTGCAGAAACGAGTGGCCGTGACCTGGAACGCTGCGAACAGGCGGCGCTACATACATGTACGCGCTCAGAGGAAAAGGCGGCCACGGCTGGAGGAGAAAAAAAAAAAGAAAAAATACAATGCTGCGTTGAGGCGTTCTCGGCTTCGTTGACGGAGCTTAGATAACCCATCGGAAACTAAGAAAAAAAAACTGCTATAATAATCAGAGATTTGGGGCTGGAGTTGGAATGAGTCGTCCGGAGTAATTTTTATCACAGAAGAGGACGTACGCTGGCTCCTGAGTACTGGCAATAGATTGAAATTAATTTGAAAGCAATAATCTAGCACCTCAACGCGTTTTCCTTTTCCTGCGCGCAGTTCTCTATGTATAAATTCCTATATATATGTAGACAAATACTATTTTCACACTAATTTTAACGCACCGACGCAACGCAGGCGATGAGGCGCACCGTAGTGGAGGGCTCCGGATTAATTTTGACCACCTGGGGATCTTTAACGTGCGCCGAAATCTCGTACACACGGGCGTTTTTTTTTTCTGTTTTTCGCCTCCATCAAATGTTTTTGTTGATAAGTCGCAGTTACTTGTAAACTTTTTGCACTACCCTTTGTGTTTCGTTCATCCACCTCGCTTCTCCTATTCTCTTTCTGGCTGTTCTTTTTTATTTTTTTACTTGTCCCCCCCCCCTTCCTTGTGATAGCGGCTTGCTCTGGTCGGATCGTATAAATCGACAGGTTTACTGTGATACACCTCCAGTAAAAATTTCGCTGAAGCCGCAATGCTACTGACGCAGTGACGCAAGGCCGAGGACCTGTGTCATGCCGTCTGTGACCACGTTCACAGCGTGGATTGGAGCCATATTTTTGCAATTCCGAAATAAAAAAATTGTTCGTGTCTGTCCGTTCGTACGTATACCTCATGAAGCACCGTCGTCACCGTTGTGATCAACTCCTCAGTTACGCGATGGACGAAATTATGAATGGGGGCCACGACATCATTCCTTATTAGGGACGGCGGAGAAGTAGGAGCCTGAATCAATATCCGTCTCTTCGTGGTGGTCAGTGGCATTGGACAGAGGAAAACATGGGGGTGATATCAAAACCATATTGTTTGTATCAAAAACCATACCAGTAAACCATCACCCGTCATCGTATTCTATAGTCTTACCAATCACTTCAAATAGGCATCGGTCCTGAATTTGTTTAGCTGCAGTTAAACTGCACTGCGCGCAGAGTTGAGCTTTTTATTTGATTTGGTTGACTGTGGGGTTTAACGCTTCACAGGCGATGAGGCGTGCAGTAGTGGAGGGCTTCGGATCAATTTCTACCATCTGGGGAGGCTTCAACGTGCGCCAAAATCTCGAACACAAGGGCGTTTTCGCATCCATCAGAAAAGCGGCCGCCGCGTCAGGGAATCGAACCCGCGTCCTCGTGCTCAGCAGCACGACGCCATAGCCACCATAGTTGAGCCGCATCTTCTCCGGCTCATATGCTTCCACCGCTACCCGAGGCGGAATTTCCTTGTTGCAGTGGTCACAACTGTGTGCGAGCATAAACGCCCTGAAATTTTTTCCCCTCCTCTGCGTGATGGGCATCCGTCATGACCATATATGGACAAATCGTGGTTTTTGCGTCACGCCACCTATGCTGATTTTTTTACGAAACGAGTTCCTTGAAGCTACCTCGATAAAATACGGGTTATAGCGTGCTTGTCAGCGAAAAACTGATCTTGTAGTGGGCGCGGACCGTATTTTACCGGAATGGTATACTGTTTACCATTGTGGGTAGTGACAGCCTTGAAACCATGCACCACTGACCATTATTTCCCGCCACAGTTCACCATCACAGTAATCGACATCATAACAACCTTAGGTCTAACAAAGATATAGTTTACGGCGGTTTTATTTTTCTTGTGCTCTGCTTCTGAGCCCGAACAAATACTAAAAAAAAATAAAGCTTTTTTTGGCATAGCTTAGGGGGCAGGGTAACGTGTCCCCTACATTATCACTTTACACACATTACATTATCCTTTACATTACATCATCCCTCGTTGGCGAAAATGACGGCGATATTTTAACTACATATGTACAGCTGCATACAGTTTGCAGATCACGGCCGGTTTTGCTTTTGGTAGCGCTATCCTCTGCATGAAGGTAAAATTGATTGGTTGATTGTTTGATCGATTAATTATGGGGTTGAACGCACCCAAACTACACAGGTTATGAGGAGTGCCGTAGTGGAGGGCTCCGGATTATTTTTGACCCCCTGAGGACCTTTAAGGTGCGCCGAAATGTCCAACAAACGGGAGAGGGTAGAATTAAGAACGAGCATGTATATACAGAGTGTTAGGTGCTGTTTTGTGACAATCACGCGGGGCATAATACTGTAGACCCTCTTCGTCATGGTTCAATCGGCCTATTGCTCCTGGGATGTTTGGACGCGTGGAGACCCGAATATTCGGAATCAGGACGGATGATTTATGAGAGAATATACCTTTTATAGCTTTGTAATAGCCCGTGAATTATGCCTATGGTTTAAAACCGTCGCGCGCGCACTCCTTCGGCGCAGTATCTATGCACACTTACGCGACTTCGGTGGCTGCTAAGGCAGCGAGCCCCGAGGGCTAGGTGATTCGGGTAAGATTCCACGCACTGCGCGGCGGAAAAGCACGCTCGGAATATTACCGAAGTGCTTACTTAACCTTGCGTTTTTGTCGGCAACGCGCAAGTGTTGTCGCACTGTACAGAAAGGTGCGGCACGCCCTGCAAACTCACACGAATGCAGATCGGCTTCCCGAGCGTAGTCACCGATAAGGATCGCTGCAGTGATAGCCCAAGGCGCTTCAGAGAGAAAAGAGAAAAAGGAGATAAGCGCCAGAAAACAAGTGGCCGAGGGTGAAGGGGGGGGGGGGGAGCAGGAGGGGGAAACAGCAAGCAGGAAACAACAGCGGCTTGTTTTCTGCGAAGGTTGACAACCTACCGAGGAAACAAACAAGACGTGATGGACGGGCCACCGACCGTGGAGTGCACAAGCCTCACGCAACGATGCGTTCTCTGTCTCCTGAGAGAGCTTAGTTTGTTGTCCGCGCCTGTTTGCTAGGCGTCTGCTGAATTTTGCAGACGCGTGCTGCGCGCGAGTGGGATCGGCTGATTGCTGCCGGTGATTCGGAAGGAGACGCGTACGGGATATTCATTCATTCATTCATTCATTCATTCATTCATTCATTCATTCATTCATTCATTCGTTCGTTCGTTCATTCGTTCATTCATTCGTTCATTCGTTCGTTCGTTCGTTCGCTCGTTCATTCGTTCATTCGTTCGTTCATTCGTTCGTTCGTACTTAGTGCATTCTGTTCTGAACAGTTATTTTGGATCAGGTACTTAAATTATCCCCTCTGCGTGTGTCTGCTGTAACGTAGTATTTTGGTTACATATCCGCTACTATAGCATGAAGATTGGAAGTGAAGAGTCGATGCGTTGAAGAGGGTTTAAAAGTTAACTTGGTTACTTTACTGGTAACATTGATGAAATTTGTCACATACAAACTTGAAACAATTACACTTATTACATAGATGAAAAGACAGTCAATAGATTCAGAGTACTCAACGAAACATGGTTGGCGGGCGAAGGGCTCCCGGCGTCTGGCCCCGACGATCGGCAGCAAGCGGCTCTCCTGGTGTTGCTCTCTCTCCTCCTCAATCGCCAGAGGGGCCGCGTTATATTTGCTTTGGGGGGACGCATTGGGGGAAAAAGCGCATCCTAGCGTGTGCGGACCGGGTGGGAAAAGGCTAAGGCACACCCGCAGCCAATCAGGAAGACGCTTCTTAGCTCCAATCAGACATGTCCCCGCCAACGTGAAAATGACCAAAAACACAGACACAAGGTTTCGACTCGAAAGCGCGCACTCGGAGAATTACGGGCGTAGAGCAAGTAGTTAGACAAAACACACTAAAGTAAACAGGGGAAAAGGGAAGGTCGTCTGAAGAACACGGAGCCCGAAGGCGAGCAGCGCACACGCCACAGGGGGAATGGAACGCCGCGGCCGCGGTAATACAAGCCGAGGCGAGGGTTCGCTTCCCCCAACAGCCGTCGTCTCCCGGTCGGCCGACGGGCAGACACACTCGGCAACACGTTTCTTAGAAAAGCGGGGCCTCGGTGGCCGAGCCGCGTCCGAAGCGCTTTTACACACAACACTTTGGAGGAAGAGCCCCGGCGGCGGCACAGAACTAAAAACAACTAGAAAACATCATCAGTCCTCCGCTTCGCGACACCTTCCCCGACGGAAAAAAGAGTGCCCTCACTCTTGCACAAAGTCTAAACCATAAAAACACATTTTCACAAACTGACGGTGATACTCAAATGACATGGCATACGAACTCAAGAAGAAGAAACACAGACTCAAACACAGGAGTCGACAAACTGTCTCCGCTGAATCAGTCAATGCACAACGGTCACTTAGTGGAGTTCCGTTCTTCATTTCACGCGCGCACAGTGTGTTGTCCAGCACCCGCGAAAACATTTCACTTACACGTAACAACAAGAAAATAACAACACGGACACCATGAATAACATAGGAAAATCATACACACTGTAAAGGTTACATCTTCTAGAAATCGTAAGACAGCTACACTATTCAGGCCATATGCCGAGTTCTGAACAGTACGACGCGAAATAAAATAGCCTACCCTTCGAAACAGATCGCATAAAACACAAGATAAAGTAACCTCCTAGCCAACTCAAAATAATCTGCAAATCAAAACCCAAGTGCAGTCTGAGCAATCGCCGCTCGAGCAACAACGGCCCTTGCACATAGATTACCACAAACGGCTTAAATGAAGGCTCTACAAGACAGAAATAAAATTATATACAAGAGCTCACTCTATTGGAGTTATATCTCACGAACAAGTGGAAACCTACGGGCACTAGCAATTGTTGGTCACTTAACCCGGCACATTTTTACACTCACCCCTACCTGTTCTAAAGCCATCCTTCCCGTCTATTATGACAAGAATACCCAAAGTAGACCGCAACGCTTCTTAAAACATCGGCAAACAACTCAAAGGAACGGCTAAGAAAATGAGCTACTTGAAAAACGGCAAAACATCGAAACATAAAAGCTACAAAATGTATAACTTGGCGGTCGCACACATGATACAAGAATGTTGGCGCCTGGAGAGGCTTGTAAGCACATTTCAGACGCTCTTCGTCAGTCAATACTCAGAAATAAACAATAAAACCGAACAAATCTCTACACATACTTATCATGAGCGCGAGCGTTAGAAATGATAAAGGTAAGACATGATAAAATAACAACAAAAAGACGTTAAAGCTACATAACAGTTACCGTTCATGCTTACGGAAGAAGAAAAGATTGTCACATGTCAGCAGCGGTGAGAAACTTCCGCCAACCCGACGCATTCGCAAAACTGCGCGCCCGCTAGCTCTCCCCGTCCGCGGCATCCCGGGCACCCCTGCTGGTGTCTTTGTACTGTACTTCGAGCAGCGGCGTGCAGCGTAAACATCTCTCAACTCCTCGTTTCCCTCAGGCCCCCAACCCCGAAGTGGCTGCCGTATTTGCTTCAAGACATAACCTAACTCCGGTGGAAAGGAGCCGAGGAAACGGATATCAGCAGTCTCTAATATAGCGAGATCTGCGTAAAAATCAGCCTTTGCATAGGCGCGTGGGGGTCTTCTTCGGGGCTCCTTCGCCGGGAGAGCCGAACGCTTGTGCCGTTAAGATTCTGACTACAAAGCTGTCCAACTCCCGCGCGAAGAGCCCACATACCCCACGAAAAAACGGCTGCACGCTCATAAATTTTTGCCTCAGCATCGACAGCGGCTAGTTACATAAGCAGGCTGGTGCTGGCAAAGCAAATGAACCAAAGACAACCAATCAGCGGGCGCCCCGGACACACGGAGAAGAAAAGCCTACAGGCCCACAGTCATGCGGTGCGCCGAGAGGCAAAAATCCCTCACCTTACTGCGTGCGCGGGGGGCTTGCCGCCGCGATGGAGTTCGGAGGCCGTGGCGACGCTCGGTCCGCGTCGGGGTCGGGGGCTCTCCCTCGCAGGAGCCGGTGGCGAGCCTGAGGGGCCCGGCTTGCCTCGGGCTGGTAGCGCGGTGACGATCGTGGAGTTAGACAGTCTTTTGCGCTGTCGCACATGTCGCTTGCACTTGCAGGCCACGGTGTGCGGACGGATGGCGCGAACTCAGATGAGGCCTGCTCGGCAGACTGGATGGAGAGGCCGACGACGAGCAGCAGGAAGATGAACGAGGAGAGGGGGGAGCCCATGATGGCAGAGGGGGTGTTCGCTACCCCGCACCTATCACCACTTTTGTAACGTAGTATTTTGGTTACATATCCGCTACTATAGCATGAAGATTGGAAGTGAAGAGTCGATGCGTTGAAGAGGGTTTAAAAGTTAACTTGGTTACTTTACTGGTAACATTGATGAAATTTGTCACATACAAACTTGAAACAATTACACTTATTACATAGATGAAAAGACAGTCAATAGATTCAGAGTACTCAACGAAACATGGTTGGCGGGCGAAGGGCTCCCGGCGTCTGGCCCCGACGATCGGCAGCAAGCGGCTCTCCTGGTGTTGCTCTCTCTCCTCCTCAATCGCCAGAGGGGCCGCGTTATATTTGCTTTGGGGGGACGCATTGGGGGAAAAAGCGCATCCTAGCGTGTGCGGACCGGGTGGGAAAAGGCTAAGGCACACCCGCAGCCAATCAGGAAGACGCTTCTTAGCTCCAATCAGACATGTCCCCGCCAACGTGAAAATGACCAAAAACACAGACACAAGGTTTCGACTCGAAAGCGCGCACTCGGAGAATTACGGGCGTAGAGCAAGTAGTTAGACAAAACACACTAAAGTAAACAGGGGAAAAGGGAAGGTCGTCTGAAGAACACGGAGCCCGAAGGCGAGCAGCGCACACGCCACAGGGGGAATGGAACGCCGCGGCCGCGGTAATACAAGCCGAGGCGAGGGTTCGCTTCCCCCCAACAGCCGTCGTCTCCCGGTCGGCCGACGGGCAGACACACTCGGCAACACGTTTCTTAGAAAAGCGGGGCCTCGGTGGCCGAGCCGCGTCCGAAGCGCTTTTACACACAACACTTTGGAGGAAGAGCCCCGGCGGCGGCACAGAACTAAAAACAACTAGAAAACATCATCAGTCCTCCGCTTCGCGACACTGCCATCCTGTTTGTTTGTGCTTGTGCGTCTTGTGTCTGTATAGCTTGTGCATGCGTGTGTCGTGGGATACGTGCGCGTCTGCGTGTGTCTGCGACGCGCGCCCCATGGTCTTCACCTCTATAATACTTAACAAACCAAGCGTTATCTAGGCTGACCCGTCCGGTTCATTAAACCTTTCTATTCATTCATTACTCGACGTACATGGATTTCGCATTTTATGCGTTAAATAATCAATTAAACACTTCGTTGATACGTTTATTCATTAGCGGGTGTATTCTGTTTCCTCTTTGTGCCTTTGTCTCAAATACAGCCTCAGCGGTGGAAAGTCAAACATATCGATTCGGGTTATGTAGCCTCTACTGACACTGAATTAATGGCAACCTCCCCCCACTCCTTTAGCCAACCTTCATCAAGTGGTCTCAGCCTAGTCAACGACGGCCTCAGTTATCGGCAGTATAGCCTGACTGGTATGGGCAATTCTGCCTTTTGCGGCCCTGTACGCCTGGTTTCACCCAACATTAGTACAAATAAAGTGGTTAGCTGGTAAAGTTGGTACAAATTCATAATCTAAGCGCAGTATACTATAAAAAAAAGTATTAAGTAAGACAAACAGGACGAGGGCCTGCCCAGATAGCGACTTTGCTTTAATATACAACGAAGCTGTAGCGAAACATCCGTCAGTTGAACATTCATAGGGCTTCAAGGATGTGGTTTTAGGAAATATTTATTAGTTTTACTAACTGAGGACATACCCTCGCAAAGATTACTTTTCCACATATTAAATACCTTCCTTTATAAGTTTTCTCGCATATTACATCATTCATTTGTTGCGGGCAGCATAACGACATTACCAAGATTGCCCGCACAGACTCAGAAATGCGTCTCCTTTGGACACATTGTCTCCAACGCGGCTGCATTCGTCCGCGGCACTCTCGGCAACCTCCGAGAAAGAAACCCAGGGGGCAAACACGAGAAGCGATCAGAATCGGAAAGTACGCAGGAGCAGGTAGGCGCAGAGGTGGACGAACTTTCGAACGTCCAGGAACACACACGCAGCATGCTCGCAGTACCGATGAATTGCCGGCGCCGCGTTCTCAAATGAGGAAACGAAACGGGCCAAGGCTTCCGTGCCATGCGTCTTGTGGCGCCGTGTCAAGCCGAGGCCCTCTCTCGGGCTCACGAAGGTGGGCCATAAATTGAGAGTTCAAACGAGCTACCACCACCAAAGAGGCAAGGTAAGCGGGAAAGGGGAAGAGGACGGCGCGCTCGAGTTGGAAGAGAGAGCGAGCGAGAGAGACAGATGCAACTCCTGTTCGGACAAACAAACACATGCGCAAGTGGTAAACACCCGGTATACCACGGGCGAAAAGACGAGACGCGAGGCAGGAGTAACAAGAAGCGAAGAGGAGCCGTGGAAGAAGAGAAGAACACGGAGAAGAGCGAGGACGTGCCTGTCCGGGCCTCGTTTATCTCTGGGGCGACCAACGACCGCGTTCAGGCGACTTGTGCCTCCAGTGCACCTTGCGAGAGAGACGTTGCCGGCGGGTTTCCGCTGACGAGAGGGGCTCTGTTTCCGCTGGTAAACAACGCTTCGCGGACCTTGTGGCGATGGCTTGAGGCAGATTGCAACACAGCGAGTGCGAATGGGAAGCAGATAACGGTGGCAACATTTTTGAGGATCGTTGTTTATAGTAGCCTTGGTAGTAGCAGGTTTTCACTCGTGAGGTCGTTCTCAAGCTGATATACTTGTCAACGCCAATTTCATTCCTGTAAATGGCTTGCGCAAAGCATCGCCACCGCTATTTCTGGTGCACTGCTCTTAGATTTTTCAACGCTGTTCGAGATAAGAGTGGCAGGTAAGTTCACGGTCTTCGATCACGCACACGTGCACTAACGTGGACACTATAGTGACGTCAGTGCAAGCAATCATCTGTACGCCGACTATTCGGTGAAATTTAGGTGGAAGGTGTTTGCCGACGCCCCGCTCACTCACTAAGCTTCGTTTTAAAAAGTCCTGCTTATCCCCCAATAAACGAACGATTCAATGCTAGATTGCATATAAAAGTAGATCCTACGTGCTTGGCGCCGTTGTATAACTTTTGTCGGTACTCCCGAGACAAGGCTGTACCACACCCCTTTCTGTAAAACTGTAAAAGCACGGGGAAAACGTCGTAAAGAAAAAAAATTGAGCCCAGACCGGAGGAGATCCTGGCATTAAACAGACACCGTCTGCGGGTAACTATCAATGCGAGCAAGTGAACTCCAGGAAGAAGGTAATTACTAAAGTGAGCAGAGACGGGAGCGGTCCGGCTCGGTTGCGCACTGATATGTTTGCTCAAGTCTGGCCACCGCACCGTGAAGACGCTTTCTTCGAAGAATCCGAATATCACACTCAAAATCAAGAACCCTAAAAATGCAAACCTCAGTCGACATTTTTTGTTCACCGCGTGACAAAACAAGTTTGGCCCAAACTCGTCAGCAGCCGCACTGGCGCGCAAAAAAAAAAAAAAAAAAAAAATCCGCAGCTTTGGATTGGGACAGCAGCTTCCCGGGGTGTTCAAAGCTTGTCATTTTTACTTACAGGCGTTTTGGCATAAGCACTTGCTCTCTGCAACGGCTTTCCCGATTTACAACAGCTGCCATCTACACAACCTGATCGGCAAAAGCACCGGAGCAAAAATATTTCCGCCTAATCGGCCTGTAAATCCTGTAGAATGAACTCTGACAGCTTTTATCAGCCACAGTTGTGGTCAAACGTGTCAAGCGGTGTGTCTTTATCGCCATGCGATGCTTCTGGACATCCTGCTCCAGAAGCCGCCCGAAAGTAAAGTCAAGGTTGTTTGGATGCCAGCTCACTCTACCCTCCAGGGCAACACGACCGTCCACGATGACCGCCAGAGATTCACATCACCCATGGCTATCCGAGGGCCATGAGTAGAGATTGAGCATAATTTGCCTAATTACGAAGAAAGCATATAAATTTCTATCCTCCCGCACACGGATCCCTAACCATGAGCCAGGAGCACTGTCTCCAGCTCCTCCAAACTAACAACTTTCCTCACTCACCCAAATTACACTTTATCTATCCAAAACAGTTCTCCGAGCTGTAAAAAGTTCTGCAATGCCGCGGTCACGATGTACCACATGGTACGGGAGTGTTCGGCAAACACTATAGGATTGCTAGAATCCAGTAACGTACGCAGCATTACATATCCGAGGTGACCGGACACCGAAAAATAAAAGGGAAAGAACAGAAAAACGGTGAAGTAAAAAACAAAGAAACAAAACAAACAGAAAATCATTTCAAAATACTATGTACTTTGGGACGCATAGGGCGCACTATAAATTCCTTTTCCTTGGCGGCATTAAAAATGGCTCATGTGTTGCAAGCAGACGTCGATGCGAGTATGTTTATTGGGTGCACCACTTTCCACAGCAAAATAATTATTAGTTGCCGTTAGATATTAGAACCAGCGTACTTGTTCTTACTCCTCCCTCCCTTGTTAGCTTCCTGTTAGCTTCCTTTAACAAAATGCCTACGTCTGAGCAGGTAAACTTTCCGCTATTTCCGCCGTTAAAGGGACTCGTAAACACTTTTTTTCGAATTATTAAATGCTTGCCGAACATACTCAACCAGCACATCCACTACTTACATTAGGACGTCGTAAAGTACCTCAGCCAAAAATTACTGCTCTGAGAAACTTGCTCAAAACTTTGTTTCTTTTCCGAGTCTTGGCGTTCTTCGAACGCTAGAATTACGTCAATACAGCGGTGTGGAGGCTAATGGCCAGCTTTCCTTCAGCTGCAGCAATGAACGCGTTCGATTGCAACCTAAAAGAGAAAGCCGCCAAAGCAAAGCCAGAGAACGGAAGGCATATCTGCTGTGACGAGCAAATCACGCATTGCCGCTCCGTGCTGGCGATAACTATAGCTTTCGCAGTTCTTGCAGAGGCGAACGAAAAGAGTGAAAGTGTTTATCGGAAGTGTTGCAGAGTCCCCTTAAGCTGATAATGGAGCTGAAGTGAACGGATCGCACTTACTTAGGCGATGTTCAGGCTACCGACGCAAAAGCCATTTCGTGATCAATGGACGTAAAAAAACGACGTGTCACGCAGTTCGATTGGCTGAATCGTGGAATGACGTCATTCTTTAAAGTTAATACGACAGTTGTGGCAACAGTCTGAACCCGTCCTTTCTGGTCACCCATCGACCATTTTCCCTCACGGGACTGCTGATTGAAGCCACCAAATTACCGACAGCCGTTTAAGAAAATGATGAGGCGATCACTTGACTTTAAGGAAGTGATATCCGAGCAGTTACGAATCGGTGACATCTAGTTATAGAACCTCTGGATTTGAAAAATATTTTCGCAAGCGTAACTACATCTCTAACGTGTTCATGCAGGTTGAAGCTTATTTATTTCTCTCTTATCGCCATGGGAGTTTAAACGGCAGAACGGCTCATAGACTTTTTCACCTGCACCTTGAGGGCCTATATGCTTTCCACTACGTAACAGATTTTGTACAGCTGCGAAATTTTTCCTCTCTAAACAACAAAAACAAAATAATACAAATAGAAATGGTCGCTATAGTGATATTAAGCTCATCCTCTAGATATCACCGCCACCTTTAAGTCAAATAAAATGCCCCGTGGTGAACATTTTCAGCGCTAACGTTCCGGTCTTTAATAGCCAAAAGCGGGTCGGTATCAAACAAACAGCCAAGCAAGCCTGTTGGGCGAACAAGCAAAAGAGAACTGGAGTGAGCGGTAAGCGATCGTTCAAGCGAGAGAGCCGGCACGACAGGAAGAACTCCGGGAAGCAAAACAAGCTAGGCGTATAACCCCGCCCGGAGTGGGCCGTTGGCTGGAGAGGAAAAACAGGGAAAGCGGTGTTGATGCAAGGTTCAAGCACCCTGAGTGCGACATCAACTGCGTATACGCAAACCTGTTGCGCGTTTCAAGCGGGATCGGCGCACCGCCAAGCGTCGCCGACTATATACGACTCGTCCTGCCGCTGTTATGTGGACCCGCGGAAACGCGGTCGTGGTGCCGTTCACCGCTGGCGCGATTTCGTCAGCCGCCGCGTTTTGCAACCGCCGCCGCGCAGGGTCATGCTTGGTCGCTGCGCAGAGCCGCGCGTGCGACGAGGTGCTTTTGCCGGTGGCAGTTGGCACGGGCACGCCGCTCGGAAACAAGGAAGCGCGCTGTCACCTGACCACGCGACAAAGACGCGCGCGCCTTGTCACGCGACCTGTCAACTCCCCCGACACGTGCGCAGCAAGCCTTCTTTCGACCCGACCGCGGCTCGCTTCTATAGAGTGGTGAAGAAGCCTGGTTCACTCTATCGCTGCAATATACATAGTTAGGAGGGGGGGAGGAAGACGACAGTCTTTTTTGGGCTACTCAAACGCGAAAATTTTGGTCTATCTGTCCGTCTGTCTCTCTGTCCGTCCGTCCGTCCGTCCTTCCTTCCGTCTGTCTGTCTGTCTGTCTATCTGTCTGTCTGTCTGTCTGTCTGTCTGTCTGTCCCTCGATTCAGCCGTCCGGACGAAGTTGTAAGAAGTCCTGACTGAGACGCTTATACACGCGAAACGTTTTCAATCAACTAAATCTAAAAACATGCTCCATGTTTGTCAACATTTTTCACCAGAAAGAAGACGTGATTAAGCATATTTGCGGAAAAAAAAAACACCAGTGCATAACAGCTACTTGCAGTGTTCTTTTATTAAAAAATAAATGCGTACTCGATTATTCCGATGGCAAATTAAAAAAGGTGGTTGGAATCAATGTTTTAACTAAAAATACCCAAAAAATTATGGTCATTCCTCTGTCATAGGAATGGGTAAAACACGAAAGTGAAATGTGCAGCGAAATCTGCAACTGAACATGATTTGCGGGTCGACGGCTGTCCTGTGGGTATGACGTCAGTATAATCTTGTTGAGTCCCGGCATAAAACACTTTTGTGATAAAATGCAAAACCCGAAAACGAACACCCTAAGTATAACGTACTTTAGTACTAAAAGTTGCTTCCCCGCAATAAGACCCTGTGTGCAGGGGTGCACCTTTTACAGGCCGCTTGCTTCGTTGTACTGGCGTCATTTCTGTGACGGACATGACGTCAGTGAAATCTGTGTATCCCGAAATAAAACACTTTCGTGTTAAAAAAAAAAAAAAGGCTGGCGTGCAAAACCAGCTCTCGTGGCTCGAGCATCAAGGCCCAACAGCCCCAACAGATGGCGCGCCAGAAGTGCGAAAGCGGGAAATTTGAATTCATCAACCTTGCAGCGGGTGGACCGAGGAAGGAAGGGAACAGCGAGAGAGGAGGCGGATGGAGAGAGCGGAGGCAGTTACGTGTCAGGGGAGGCAGCATTGATTGATGGCACAAACGTAACCTTTCTGTATAATATCTTTTCACACTTTGTATGTTTTGTTACGAATAATAAACTGCATAATAATAAAACTTAATTGCACACCTAAACGGCACCGTGGCGTGGTTGAAGCACCTGCACATGCGTACACTCAGTGCCGGATCCGATCGGCTATAACGTCCCAGTGATTCATGCTCTTGTTACCAAGAGGGGTGGGGGTGGGGAATATCCTGTCGCCATTACCTGCGAAACAGCGGTGTAACTGCGACTAACATCACAAACTGTACCCGTTGTTTCGCTGTAACGGATACCGTGAGAACGGTAATTGGAATAGCTTTCCGTCTGCGTTGATTATACCGCAAGTGCAACATGTAGCAAACGGAAAGTCTTCAAGCAGCATCACTTCATCACGTTGATCGATCTGGGGACGAAATGGATGTCACCGTAAATGACAGCGAGCGGGAAAGTATACAGACCCTTAGTAACAGCGTGCCACGAGGGCGCTGGTGCAGACGAGTCCGCGAGACCAAATGTTAGCCAAGGACGTCTTTAAGTTGGTCGGGTTAGCGGCAAAGGACGATGAACGATGACGGTGACTGGCAGAAAAGGAAGATTGATTGTTCCCGCTGTTCGCAATTATAACGTGTTTAGCTACTTCACAAGAGCTCAACCTCACTGCGGCACGCAAACACTATCACCTGCAAACACTGAGCTGGCAACACTGAGCCGGCACTCGCCTGCAGGGCCGGCGGGTTGATTATTTTGAGACGAAAATCTTGTTACATCCTGGAGATGAAACTATACGTCCAAGAAAACACGGGGCAAGTGTTTGTGTAGTAATTTATCAGGATGCCTCCTGTGACGCAGTCAGTAAGAGATCAAGAGTGAATGAAATAGGCGAGAAAAATGGTAGCAGGGGTGTCCGTTTTTACAGCGAAGCTGTTAACGCTGCGGTGGACGGAATCTTTCACGGCCATCTTTGATGAAGAGGGGCAGACACAAAAATTAATTCTTCCTTAATGCGGTTGACACGGCGTCGCCCCACTTGAGGGGAGTAGCTTGCACTCTTCAGTATCGGCAATTCATTCCGTCTACTGCTTACTCAGCCGACAGACAGACAGACAGACAGACAGACAGACAGACAGACAGACAGACAGACAGACAGACAGACAGACAGACAGACAGACAGACAGACGAGCGTAGGAATGCTTATCGCGCAGCTTCTGACATCGGTCCCCACAAGAGATTAAAGAGTCCGCGAAGACAAAATACGAGTTTGGTTCATTGAAAAGACTGCGTCGTCCCGATAACAATGATATTAATTTTGTAACACACTTCAAACGACTAAGTTAGATATTAAAGAAAACAGATGAAGGCGTGTCGACTCTCAGCAACCACTTTCTGGCGAAGTCTCTATGACGACGTATGGTCTTGTTTGTGCGATTGGCGACCGCCGTCCAAAGTCGCCGCCAGGAATAATGATTGAGCGATTGCACCGGGGCCTCTAGTCCCGTTTGACCGTAAGACTTGAAAGCTAACGTGTGGTCAACCCGCCGGTAACTCTGCTTCAGTGTTCCGTCTATTGCGTCACTGCTCCTACCGCGGCACCGCTGACGCCGCGTAGCGCGAGATTTGAAAGTATTTCAGTATTTCTTGCGTTTTTTCGCGTAATAAACGACTTTCGCGGCTGGGCTAGAGCTGAGTGCATTTAAAAGGGTACGTCGTTCAAATTGAACAAGGTTGTGTTGTGTCTTCACGGTCACTTTAAACATCGGCTTGCTGTTTCTTGCGCGATGCACGGACGCCTTCTGACAGAACTGTATGAACCCCGCACAAACAAGACACGGAAAGGAATGAGCAATGTCGAATGTCTTTTTCTTCTGCGCGTCTGTCTCGCTACTCGAGTACGATTCTCTATATTTTAGGCGTGGTGCGAGAGCGCGCGCCGTCGTATTCGCGCTGCGCATGCAGCAGCTCGTCCGCGAGTGGAGGAGAAGGACCTCGCGTGGCCTCGGACGACGCGATACCCGCTGACAACAACACCGGGGCGCGACGGCGGCGAGGAGGGCGAGTTTTATATTTGGCACCGTCGCTGTCTCCGGCAGTTACCACCACTCGCCCGCCGGGCTACACGGCTTGGCGTGGCATGGCCATGAGGAGCAG
This sequence comes from Haemaphysalis longicornis, assembly GCF_048455015.1. Lineage (NCBI taxonomy): Eukaryota > Metazoa > Arthropoda > Arachnida > Ixodida > Ixodidae > Haemaphysalis > Haemaphysalis longicornis. The sequence goes on from NW_027526295.1 coordinate 183,062,727, forward strand.
GCCGGTGTTGCCAGCTGACAGGGCAGCGCTCGCTCACCGCTACCCTAGAGACACACACGCCGAGAGAAACCGTTCGTTTGCCTCTGCCGCCGCACCAAGGAGGTGAAGAGAAGGGCGCCGACAATCAGGAACGGTGAATGAAGCCGGCAGGGAGAGGCCAAGGAGTGTACAGACGGGCCAGACACGCCTTGCATATTCTCGCTCTTTTGCATTTGGCGGCCGCCTGCACCTTCTCTTCCTCGAGCCCCTTTTCGACCCTCGCTAAACCCGCCCATGCGCAGACGTAACCACCCTCCAGGGTCAAAAAACAGAGTCGTTTGCACACGAGACGACTGGCTGGCCCCTTAGCGGCCATGATCGGTCAAGGACGCTTCGCTCGGAGGCCCATTCTTATTTTTGAGGGAAACTATGCCGGCATACTTCGTTCGTCTCCCTCTCTGTCTCCTTAAAACTTTAGATTTAGTTTTATCGTGCCGAAGAGACAGCCCCTAACCGACTAGGCTATCAGAATACGATTAATTTAGACCGTCCTTTGACGTGTAATCAATCCAACGTTCCCTTCGAGGACGTCCTAGTATTTCGTCTCAACCGTCAGATCTGACGGCAGCCAAGCAAATCCGAACGACAATTTAAAACTGAAATTAAATAACAAAACCCGCAATTGCACCCCAGTTTAGCTGTACCTGACAAACGGCGCCAATGTTCAGGCTTTTGTCAATGTCGCTTCACCGCTGGTGCTCACATTGCAGCGCTCCAGAGGCGGGTGGCTTTTCAGAAAACCTAGCGATGTGTCAGCGACGTTTACCGTCAACGGCTACAACCGGACGCGATTCGAGGTGGGATAGAAATTGGAGTTAGTGCAGGAGTTACAACTCCACTGCCCACCACTGTTCTTATCGCGTGTGCTGGTCAGGGAAGGTGCAGTGCTTTCGCAGGCGCAGCGTAAAGCTAACGGTGATGCAAGCGGTTTCCCTCGAGCGGCATGCTTCGTACGCATCAAGCGTGGCGGCCTTTATATCAAGCAAACAATAGAAGACAAAGGCCCGCGGGGCAACTATGAGTATACCAAATTGATCATGATGCAAGCGACCATTGTGGGAGGCGTGTGCTGGGGCGAAAGCGGCCAATGTCCTACTGCACGAATTGAACACGCAGAAGAGCGCCTGGCATTGCATCAGTGCGCCTCGAGCAAACTGGTGAGTCGTGAATTGCGTGTCAGCCCGACCACCTCGCGTGGACTAGGCGTAGTAACGTCTTCACGCAAGCACGACCACCCGCACTCACCGTATTTCGCGTCACGATCGCCTTCACTTAAATTTCGAGCTTTCGTGTACACGCCGATATGTGTATTGTGTTTGCCTCGGCGTTTTTTTTTTCTTCCCTTTGGCTCAACTGCGCGCATCCTTTTGACAGTTACACTTTGGATAGGTGTAGCGACGACGATGAATCGGCATTGCCCAACCGGTACTAGAGGCGCAATTTCTGATCTCGCAAGCTTGGTCCAATTCCCACCATTTTGAACTGAATAGAGCGGGTTATTATTATTATTATTATTATTATTATTATTATTATTATTATTATTATTATTATTATTATTATTATTATTATTATTATTATTATTATTATTACGATTATTATTATGTGATGATGACGATGATGGGTGGGCAGGCAGAGGCGACTCTGAGCCGTTACAGAACCCGTTGAATTTACAGCACTTCTGTGGGTGCGTGTGTGTGCATGTTTAGTGGTGAAGCGCATCTAGAACTGCCTTGCCAATACTTTAGAACCACTTGAGTGAAAACGTCTTCCTAAACGCCTCCCTGAAAAAAAAATCGCAGAAACTCGTGAGAATTGTCGAATGAATGAATACATTAAGCCGGTAGGCCATACACCGAGCGCCTCTAAAGTCGGCTTCACTACTATGCACAACAGCATTGCTGGGGGGACATTTTACAGCGGCAGCATAAACACTCTCCTGTCAAAGTTTAAAGGCCCCAGAGCATTTTATTAAACACCACCATGTTACCCTATGTATCCATGCCTCTTTAAGACGGCTTCACAACTTCGCACAAGTGCATTGCTAGAAAGACGTCTTTCATGGCAATACGAGTGGTTTGATACGAATAAGTGAAGGTCCTAGGGCCTTTTATGAACAGCATTTTCCCCAGCGGCTAAAGTGTGAGACATAAAGCGTTGCAGATGGTAGACATCAAGCGTTACAGACAGGTTTCGTCGTTGAGTCCACGTGAATATTCTTCAGCATTTAAAATATCCCAGAAGCTAACCCGCCGTTATCGAGTGCATCGTATACCTGCAGGCTATAGAAGGCTAACCTCCCCTATAGAGGAAAAAGAGAAGGGCACGTACCGTTCGAAGAGACTGGAGTTGAAGACGAACCTTGCGCTTCACGAAAATGAAACAGAGCAGCTACTAAGGTAAGTGGCAGAACATTAAAAGAGATAACACTACCACTGATGAGTGCGAACAAGACGCGAATAAGCCTGAGCTTAAAAAAATAAAATCTGTTTTTCTCATGAGAAAGCGGTGGATTATCTTCTTAGTTTGAAGTGGCACTCCAGATTTGTGGCCCAAATTATGGGTTCATGGGCAGGGATGGAAGACAATAAACACGCATGTTCGCGGTGCAGGCTGCTACTTCGATAGCTGTTACCTGTCCACGCTTATCCCTGTACTTGTTCTCGTATTGGTGCCGGGTTATTACTGTGAACTCAGCTGAATGACACGGTTTGAACCCATCAGCGCAGCGCTGCGTACGCACCGTACCCGGCCGTTCCCACGTGGTCGCCATTAAAGCACCGCGCTTTTTTTTTCTTTTTTCCAGACGGTTGAGACCGAGGCGCTTGGAACGTATGCAGTGCCTGCGTGTGCCGTGCAGTCTCATGGAGAAGTTTGAAAATAGCCAGAAACACTGTTTCGGGTTCGTTAAGTCTGCTTACGTTATTTCAAGGCGAATTAAAGCCAGCGATTATCGGATACTTCTGCCATATCATGTTTGAATCTCTCTCTCTCTCTCTCTCTCTCTCTCTCTCTCTCTCTCTCTCTCTCTCTCTCTCTCTCTCTCTCTCTCTCTCTCCGTTTTCGTTTCTCCGTCTTTTGGCGCGAATTACTCGGACAGGCAAACTGGCCGCAATTAAGGCGGCTGCTTCCCAACAGTGAGAGCTCTCGTCCACGTGCAGCTGTTCTACTCACGAGCCGTCTCGTTCACTTGTCCCGGCGCAAGCATCAGCCTAATTCTTCTTCCATTCTATCAGGCTACCTGCAGGTACCCTGATAGAACGGCGCATGAGCCGAGTTCCCTAACTACTGCGATAACCATGGTTATCGCAGTGGTTAGGGCACTCGGCTCATGCGCCGCTGACGTGGGTTCGAATCCCACACGAACACAAATGTGCCTTTAATAGCGGTGGTCATTTCGATGGCATTTGTGTTAACGGACGACGACGACGGCTACGGTCACTTTTCGCATTCAATGAAGTACGTAAAAAGGCTCATTTTGAGGCGTGACGTGTTAAGCACTTGCATTGGGCAATGCGTTTCAAGAAGATTTTACAGAGCTGATTGGTCAGTTCAAGCCTCTGTTGTGGAGCGCTTTAAGTACTCGAGGTGGAGCAGAACTTCGCTTTTCTTCACTAATCCGGCTACGAACCACGCAGAAACGTTCCCTATAGGACACTGCGGGTAAAAGGGAGGGCCGATTGGGAACGAGAAAAACGCGCGGCGGGGCGAGGACAGTTTCGTGTCGTTTTTAAATCATGTTTAATGTTACTGCAAAGCTTTCTATGTCTCACCGATGGCGCATAGCGCGTCGGAAAGGCACTGCAGGAAATCCAACTTTTTCTGACGATAATCACAATCGTGGGTAAAGTGGAAAAAAAAAGAAAGAAGAAGAACAACCCTTTCCGTGGTTCAAATCGAACCTGGGCTCCTCGCGTTATGAAGCCGACGTCTAACCCTTCATGCCATAGAACACGTATAAAGTAGTTTGTATTTAGAGAGGTGTGCATTACGTACAAAATTAGAAACAAATTAAAATCTTCACCCCTCCGTCTAACGACGACGGTGGTTGAACGATAAGTTTCCTTCATGCGAAATCAAATGGCAGAGTACCAAAGTCAAAGTCGTTGCGATAAAAAGTCCAAACTACGTACGAGTCGAAGTCAAAGCACAGCCAGTCAAAGCCCAAAACATCTGCGAGTCAAGGTTCAAGCTCAGACGACAACCAAGGAATCCATCACGATAAAGCTTCGCGTTGAATCATCGTCGTCGTTAGACGGAGGGGTGCATGATTTTATTTAAAGTTTTGTTCAACATATATGCTTGAAAAAGACGCCTACCTTTTGCGCCTGAACTTCCTTGCAGTATGTTTAAACAAGGTTAGCGAAATGACGTAAAGGTTTCGAAGACAAACAAACAAAGAAGCAAGCAATTTATTCACTGAAACAGTACCGAACGTTCAAATTTGGAGACAGGGAACTCAAAATTCCGAGTATCTGCAGCGTGAGCTCCGAACAAAAGAGTGTTTGGTGTCAGCAAAGATGACGCGTTTTCTGTGAGGTTTAATCTGTGCGCGGGAGAGGAGGGGGGGGGGGGGGGCGAGTTTTACACCACTAACACCATACCTCCCCCCCCCCCCCCCTTTTTCGCCGCTTCGTCCCCAACTCACGTGTCGGTACTCCCCTGCCAAACGATTCCATCTTTCCATCTGTTATTCAATGAATGGGAAAAGCAGCACAAAAGCAGTCCACTAGCGCATAGTCGGCAAATAGGCGGGACTTCCTGTCCTTGGAATACGTACTTTCTTCATCTGATTACGAGAGATATATATTCAACGGTTCACAAGCATTTGTGGCCTGGAAGCCACAGACCGATTCAGATTTTAGCACAAAAAACAAAAAAGCAGGAATAGTGGTTTTGAACGACCGTAGCATCTGCGCAGTATCAATTCAGCATGACGAAATACCGAGAGTAAACGAACACCAAGATTCGAGAGCGTGGATAAACTAAGAGAAGAAAAAAAAAAGCATGGCTGATTACTATACTCCCCAAAGGCCCAGCCACATGCCGCGTATTTTCAGCGTTTTCACGCGCCGACGGCGTGCCGCGTCGGCGGGCGGGTGGAAATGTATGGCGACGCGAGCTGACGCGCGAGCAGCCCCGATGTCTACGCTCGCCAGATATCAGCGTCGGCGCAGCGCGAAAAAACATCGAAAAGCGGGAGGCAGCGGCTAAGTTTCTTGTCCTTGTGGTTTTGGGTCATTCCTTTCAGCAGAAAACAATCAATTTCATTTTAACTTGCGGTTATCGGTTGCCTTGAGACAAAGTGCAAGCTATTTATGTTCGAAAGCGCTCATTCATTTGTGGGTTGTTCGGCTTTCATCGGGGAGATCGGGGATTTGCGATAGCTTTTTGTGAGGTAAATGAGGGAGCTCTGGCTACGTCGCTTGTAGTATTAGTATGCAGGGCTTGTCTGCAAGATCGGTGCTTGACGAGCAAGTGTTCTCAACGCCAGAATGCTAGCGGATCATTCCATTCCATTCCATTCGTGGGTATACCATGGCTTGACTAGGGGTGACCGGGGATGTGTGATAGCTTTTCTTGACTCAAATAAGGGAGCTGTGGTTACACCGCTTGTAGTATTAGCATAATTGTCCTCGGCTCCCAGATCGGTGAGTAAGAAACAAGCGTTACCACCGCTCAAATCTCTAAAATACGACCAAAACAAAACACACCCGACAATATTCTTTTACAGCCTCGGTTAGGGTACCGAATACTTAACGACTGCGTCGCTCGCTGGCGTGCCCGAGCGGTTGGGCGCTTGGGTGCTGGGGTTTTGTTTTGAAAGTCCGTGGTTCGTATCTTGCAAAACGTCGCTAGTTTTTTTCCTTTATTTTTGCGGCGAGGGTTTGATCAGCTTTGTTTTATAGGGTAAACAAGGGGTGCCAGAGTACCTTGCCTTTTAACAGACAAATGACGTTCGGCGGTAACCTCAGTATCAAGACAGCGCTGAAATTTGTTTTGCTTACACTTTGAATTTATGCAGCTGCAGTCGGTACATAACATCAAGGTTAAATCAAGTAGCAAGTAAAAAAGTTTGCGAAGTGCGCCTTCGTTTATCATCCTACCTTATTTTGTTCTGATTTGACGGTAATGACTTGAAATACGTTTCGCAGCACGGTAATATTTGCCCGCAAACATTCTTAGCAATGAATAAAGACTGCCAAGTGATTTTCTTTTCTGTAAAGCTAGGGTCTTGATAACTGCAGTTGAACAATCGACAATAACTGCTCATAAATGCCTTTAATAGAATGGCATGGTTAATACAAACGTTTCCAGATACGCACGCCGACGCAGCGGCTGGCGCGTGACTTCACCGGTCTCGCCCTCTCCGTGTCCGCGCGTTGTCGCCGAACGACGCCGACGCTCGTGCGACGCGTGATTTCGCGTCCATGCGGTTAGGGCTTAATGCGAAATCTGTGCGCAGCGCGAACTGCAGTCTTTTCGGTCCACGGCGCATAACTGCTGCGTCTCAGGAAGTGATCGCGTGATCAGCGAACGCACGTCGGCGCGCGCTACTCAGCCGTTATCTCGCCGCGCGACGCCGCCACTGCGCATGTTATTGCAAATCGTGTTTGAACGCCCACCCCCCTCCCCCACGCAAATGTCGCGTGGTTCGGATTAGCCACGAACAGAGGAGGAGCGCCTGGCGAAAGTGTGAGGAGGAGGGTGCTGCTAGGTTGCAACGTATGGCGAAAGCGTGAGGGGGAGGTAGTGAGAGAGATGACGCCGTAGCAGCGCGTGCCGCCCTCCCCCTCCTGCTTTCGCCTAACGCTCTGACGAGCCACTGAGGGGTTCTGCTTTGATCCCGATGGCGAACGCCGCTGCCGCAAACAGCGCCGCCGTCAGGAGATCCTTTCAACAGTGCCCATCAACCCGGACCCAGTGCGTCCTGGGCTTACCCGCGCTGCACATGTCTTCCTTAACCATGCGCGCTCCGAATACGCTTTAACTGGTGACGTCGTGGCCAGGTGGAGGCACGCCTCGACTAGAACAATGAGGAGCAGCAATTCCACGGCAGCAGTTTCCGAATACCTTTCATCCGCGGCGGCATCACCATCTGACCCTTCGTTCCTTAACCATGCGCGCTCCGGATACGCTTTAACTGGTGACGTCGTGGCCAGGTGGAGGCACGCCTCGACTAGAACAATGAGGAGCAGCAATTCCACGGCAGCAGCTTCCGAAGACCTTTCATCCGCGGCGGCATCACCATCTGACCCTTCGTTCCTTAACCATGCGCGCTCCGGATACGCTTTAACTGGTGACGTCGTGGCCAGGTGGAGGCACGCCTCGACTAGAACAATGAGGAGCAGCAATTCCACGGCAGCAGCTTCCGAAGACCTTTCATCCGCGGCGGCATCACCATCTGACCCTTCGTACATCTGCTACGCATGTGGGCAGTCACTGAAGCCAACCATCCATCACCTTGTATGGGACTGCATATATTAGTAGGGCCACGTGAGACACATCGGCCTGCCTGGGTACTCGCTTACGACAACTGGATCCGTCCGAAGGGCCGCATCAAACAGACTTTATCCGCATTGTGGCGGTTTCTTCTTGACTCCTCCATGTTGGGACACTATTGATGTCTTCATCTCCCCTCCCTTCTTTTCTCCATGCGGCCTTGAGCCATCCCTTTCAATAAATGTTCGTTTGTTTGTTTGTGAGCGTCTCGTGCGGGCTCAGCATACTGCTCTCCTCCTCACGCTTTCACCACACTTTCCTCCCTCGTTTTCTTTCTGTCTTCGCTCTCTCGGAGGCAAAGTCGTCGCAGTCGTCGCCGTCGCCGCCACCAAACCACAGTAGCGGCCACCAAAGTGCTGCGCACTAAAAATGGCAGCATCTCCACTCCGTGGATGATGGCGTGGGTGCGGAGTACGGGAACTCGAAATGACATCCAAGTTGCGCCCCGAGAGACATCCGGTTTGCGCCCCGACCGTCATTCGATTTGAGCCGTGAGTTGGTTATTCCCTAAATCGCTCGATGGTGGTGTGCGCACGGATGGACGCGGGCGGACATTGGGAGATCCCAAGGTACTCCGCACCGTTACAGGCGAGGGAGTAAGCCGTTTGACTCACGTGTACTAACTCATGGTCGTATATAGCCCAATAGGTAAGACGACTGACACTAACTCTGTCTGGTCTACCAGACACAGGCTCGAATCCTGCCGGCGCCTGTGTAATTTTTCGCGATTTTAAATGCTATGCGCATGGACGCGGACGGACATTGAGCGGTCCTAAGGTACTCCGCACCTGAAAACTTGGATGGGTGTTCTAACTTGTTGAATGTCCTGACTCGTTGGACGTGTTAACGCTTCGAATGTAGCGGCCCCGGTGGATATCTCGACTAGTTTTGGCGTTCTGACTCTGGTATCACATAACTTAGGGTAGAGAGAGAGAGAGAGGAATTTTATTGAAATGAAATAAACACAGAAAGGTCGGCCTGACGGTAGTATATCTGGCCAGCTATTCTGTGTGTGGGAAGGGAAAGTGGAGGAAAGATTGTGGATAGAGGACGAGAGAGATGAAGATGGCGGAGAAATAAATGAAGGGCTATGTATAGAAGATGCCTATACCGATACGGTGTATGTGTTAAAGTTAAGTCGGACGGGCCTCAACTACAATATCTCTGAGAGGCCGCTGCTGCGCAGAAATGTCAGCACAGCTTTAAATGCACTGTAAGAACGCTTCGCGTCTGGCCAAGGTCCCAGCAGCACTTCCTCCGACACCACTCGACAGTCCAAACGGGCCAGGGTATGTTTTAACTCGTTGCATGTAGCGGCTTGCTGGATGTCATGAACACAACCCTGCCTCCACGACCAATGTTCATAATTACAAATAGTTATTTCTAATAACGTTGGCCACCAATTACTTCCCCGTGAACTCTCCTGAAAGCCTGGTGATCCGAGCCGGGGCACATTCCACTCCGAACGTGTTTTACAAAGTGGTCGTAAACACACTTTACTAGGGCGTTGAACCGAGCTTCCATACGTGCTTTTGTCGCGTTGATACGAGTTTCCCTGCTGTTTTTGTTACGCTGAGACAACTGAATGGCCCGTTCATATATTTCAGTGCGTTTAATGGCGAAGACCGTCAAAAAAGCGCGAGTGTACGTGCACTTAGCGCGAACGCGACTTCTGTTTCTGCGTCAGCTCTTTTATTGCGCCCAGTGAAAACAAGTTTACAGGACGCACATGCGCAGCGCGGGGCGATGCCCGTGGCAGCAACGCGCGTGGCACCCATTTATGCGCGACGTGACGAGCGATGTCCCGTATGCGCGTGGAGTTCTGCGTATTTTTGGCGGTGCCCCCGCGATGCGCCGCAGCCGCTCGCGGTCGCGCACATTTGTGCGACGTGTTTGTGCACTGGGACTCCAGCCATGACGAGGAAATGTCACCCGGCATGCTCCACGCCCAACCTGCACTGACGCACCTGCACGTGCGCACATGAGGTCAACTGCACGAATTACTAAGGCGAACGCCTTAGGTGCGGACTGGAGCAGGGTGGTTAATTGGACTAGTTGGCGTACTTGACTTGCATTGTGTGGAACAGCGCGGAATAACAAGATGATGATGATGATGAAAAACTTATTTAGTATCGATCAATGGGTTTTTTAAAACCCTTGCTAGGAGTCGGCCAGTATCCCTTGGGACCTGGCGGCTGCCTGATTTTGATGATTTTCCGTTGGGCTTCTAGGTCTGAGCTGAGCATCAGAGCCTCCCAAGTGTCTATGGTGTGTGTGCCGTCTGATATCTGTGGACATGTCCATATCATGTGGAACATGCTTGCCAGGCTTTCGCAATGTTTACATTTGGGTTCAAATTGACCCGGGTAGAGTTTACTAAGCGGTAGCGGATTTGGGTAGGTTCCAACCTGTAATTTTCGCCAGATTGCCTCTTCCTTCTTGCTGAGTTTGCGGTCTGCGTCAGGGTATTCTTTTCTTGTTAACCTATAGTATTGCGTTATTCCTGGGAAGGAGTTGAAAGTCAGCGCTTGTCCTGTTTACTTCTTTTCTTTGCGTCCCGCGTTATTCGTCGCTGTTCCACATGATGCCAGTCTTAGATGCATCATTCTAGTCTACCTGTGCACGTTACGAGCGGCAGGAGGGGAAGGGGGGAACTGTTTAATGAACCGGCGAGGTCAGCCAGGCCAGCCGTCCGACTCGCTGCGCCGTATGTGGGCGAAAGGGACCTGAAAAATTCGCTTACACACTCACATAAGTACAAAATCGGAAACACAAGCTACACACACACGCACACAGTCACGCGAAATACTCATATGATTAAGAATTCACAATGTTCTGTCGAGTCTAGTGTCATAAAGAAACGTTACACTGCTTTTGTTGCGCTACGTTCCGTTCTTGAAGTTGACTACGTACGGGTCTAAAAAGTTCCCGTAAGGCGATCTAGGCAGAAAGAGGAGGATCGTTCACGGTGTTTCTTTCCCGTTCAAAACTAGGGCATGTGCATTCGCACAGTATGCATGTGGTAGATGTGCTCGCGAACTGCACAGGTTGGCCACAGGGAAGAGGGTGTCTTACGAAAGAAAACTCTTCGGGTTTGCTGTATTGTGGGCCAGTTTGCGGATAGCAAATAGCGGGTATACACCCCAGGACACGATCGCATCAGCAATAAAATACTGCGAAACCTCGACTACAAAACCGTTGACAGCCTCCTCCAATAAAGCAATGAAAGCTGGGAGTGAGGACAACTACCGACGCAGTGGAAACACGCAGACATCACCGTGATTCCCAAGCTATAGGCAAACCTGTTAACTTCCGTTACTTGCGCCCCATTTGCCATACCTCTTGCATGGGCAGACTCTACGCAGAGACGCAAAGAAAGAGACGTAAATACGAGGTTGCAGTAAAGCAGTCGTTAATAAGTATCGCCAGGCTTTCTCCTCCAAAGCACGTAAGTAGAATTAAGAGCTGAGAAATACTTTGAAATTGGACTGATCTATACCATTGCCCTGAAAAAAAAAGGTATAAAAGACACCTAAGCACTTCTACTGCGTTGTTTATGCGAAAACATGAATGCCTTAAGTCGTCGTGACTTTCAGGATGGCGTCCACAGTACATGAATTCTTTTTGTCAATAAAAGTTATTTATCCCTCTCTATCTCCAGCTGAACGCCTGAGACGCCTTGCTTCCGCTTAACATTGTCAAAAGGCTCTGTAATCTTGCTGCTTGAGCAGCATTGACCTTAACGCTTTCGAATGGCTTCCATCTGTCTCCTACGAGCTGCGCCGCTGCTCCTTATTGCCGCCGTGTAATTGAAGAGTTGACGACGATTGGGAACATATCTGCTTGCCTGTTCGCTCGTTTGGCTGCGTTCTTCCGCTCCCTTCATCTGCCGTGCTCCGGCGTGGACCGCCGTCTGTAGCTAAAGCTATAGCTCGCGCTATAACGTCTAGTGTTATGGAACGCTTCACAAGGAGTCGTTTTTCTGTTACGGACTCCGCCTTTTTCGCTCGATAAGGCATTTAGTGCCGCAACAAAAGAGTAGATGGTACACGTAGGCGCTATATTGAACCTTGTGACGCTCCACTATGTCAGACCCCTAGTCAGACCACCAGCGCATTTTCCGGGCCTCATCGAAGGCGGCCCGTCACGCGCAGCAACGCACGGTCACACGCCACGCGTATGACAGCGCCTGGTAGAGCTGCTGCAACGGCGACAGCTGCGGCGGGCAGCGGACCGCGTTGTTTACAAACACGCAGCGCCGCACGTGCCCGGTCGCTCGCCCGCGTGGCGTCAACTGGTCCGGAACAAAGCGTGCGATGATTCACCCCGCGACGACAACAGCAGCAGCTTCCCCTCCGCAGGGCCGAGAGTCGCCGGTGAAACCCCGTGTCACAGAATGCAGGTGCATGGTGTAAGCATAATGAGGCGGCGGTAGAACGCACGAACGCCGACAGCACAGGAGAGTAGGACAATGAGAGCAGCTGCCCTTCAGCGTGCGGATGCGCTTGAGAGCTGTGCTCATTACGTCGGGGACATATGTCCGTATCCGTGTATACACCGCGGGCATGTTTCCCTTTGAGCAGAGTAGGATAGCTGGTTGCTCCATATCTTTTCGCGTTCACGTCGTGAAAGCGCGACTCTACGGTGATTTTTTTACGAAGAAAAATTTGGTATATACATTTGAAAGCTATGCAGTTTTACCAGAAACTTCGCAGTTGAAGAAAAAATAGCCAGAACTCGGGACCACTGCCTCTCTAGGGCAGTCGCTCTACCAACTGAGCTAACAGCTAGGTAGGCTAGCCGTTGGTAGCGCGAGAGTGAATTGCTCAGCGGCTCAACGTAAGCGGCAAGTGTTAATCGACCCATTTTCGGGTCAAATTTTCTTTCGCAGAAACTTACTCCACCTTGGGGACATTTCTTCTAAACTGGTCGATGGATGTTTTCCTTAAGGAGGAGGAGGAATAAACTTTATTTATGCGAGCCTTAGGTGCTGCTGTCTTGGCACCCGCCTGGTGGGGGGTTTCCTCTAGTCCGGGATACCCTGGCCTGCGCTGGCCACCCGGGCCCTCTCTACCAGACTACGCTGGGAGGAGAGGTCGGAGCTGGTCAGCTGTGCCACCCACTGCTCTTAAGTGGGTTGGGGATTAGGAGTAAGGGACGGGGTTTGTTGACACCCCCATACCAGATGGTATAGGGTGCCAGGATGGGGGCAGTATTTGTAAGATGCGGGGTAGAGGGTGGGGTACATTGCATGGAGTGGGGTATTGTGGGGGTAAGAGCTTGTAGTCGCCGGAGTATTGTACCTTCGGTTCTGGATAGGTGTGGGTGGGTGCTGGGTATTGTTGGCGCCCGCGCCGGTAGTGGGCGAGTATATCTGCGTATTTTGTCAGGGGCGTAGGCTTGAGGATGTCGTCATCTTGTAGTTTGTCACCCTCTTGGGAAACGGCCCGGTCTGTATGCGTGCGGGCGGTGGCGTGTGCCGACTCATTTCCTTTGAGGGTTTCGTGGCCAGGTGACCAGAAAATCTGTAGTTCAGGAAGTCGCTTAATTTGCATTAGTATAGCCAATGCTGGTAGGGATATTCGTCCAATCAAGAAATCGCGGCATGCAGCTTGGGAGTCAATCAGTATAACTGTGTAGTCTTCGCAAGTGGTAGCGGCTAGGGCGATAGCAACTTCTTCGGCTGTTTCTATAGATGTTGTAATGGTCGTGACTGCGGTTAACTCTGTTCCGTTGGCGTCGGTCACACTGGCAGCGTGGGCAGATTTGTGGGGGTATGGAGAGGCGTCTGCATAGCGAGTGAAGGGGAGGTGGTCGTACTGCACATGGATTGCTCGTGCTCTTGCTGCTCGTCGTGCCTTGTTATAGGTCGGATGCATGTTACGTGGGATTGGAACCACTCTGATGTGTTGTCGAATTGGTCCGGGAATGCGTGTCTTCTCGTCTTGCTGTTGTGGGGTCGAATACCCTAGCCGGTGGAGGGTCGCTCTTCCCATGGTGGTGAGTTGGAGTAGTGTGAATTGAGAAATTCGGGGCGCTTCTTGGATTTCTTCCCACGTATTGTGGACGCCCAGTTGTAGCAGCTTGTTTGTTGCCGTTTTAGGAGGCAATCATAGTGCGGTTTTGTAGGCTTGCCGTATCGTGGTGTTCAGTTTGTTTTGTTCGGAGGGTTTTAGGGCTATGTAAGGAGCACTGTATGCAATCCGGCTGATAAGGATGGGTTGGATTATGCGCAGAGTATCTGATTCTTGGAGGCCAAATCTTCGGCGAGAAACGCGATGGATAAGATGCATTAATTGTGAGAGAGTACGTTGGAGTGGCAGAATTGTTTGGGCACCCGACCTGTCTTTCGGAATAGTGAGCACCAGAATTCGGAGGTGGGGAACGTTAAGAACGGGTTGATTATTGATGCTGAGTTCAGGATCCGGTATAGAGTTGGCGCGCTGTTTAGGTGTTCGTTTACACAGTGTAAATAAGGCGGTTTTTTCGGGGGCACATTCCAACCCCCGGGCTTGCAAGTATTGTTGTACTACTTGGATGGCACTTTGGAGGGCGTCTTGTTGGTCACCTACGGAGTACGTTGGAGTCCAGAGTGTGAGATCGTCGGCGTTTAGGGCGTGTCGCAGGTTGGGGATAGTTGTCAACAGAGGAGGTAAATCTTTCATGCCGATGTTGAACAGTAGTGGAGATATTACTGAGCCTTGGGGGGTTCCTTTAGGCATAGTTTGGAAAGCGTCGGAACGGAGGTGCCCGATTCCCACTGTTGAAAGAAAAAAAAAATGTTCGGGAGTATAAAACATGCAAACTAGAGCACGTGGTGATTAAATGTTCGTCCGATATCGCGTCGCGGATCCAGCCTGGATCCCTCTAACTGATCGTCTAAAGGTGGATGGAGGCGGTAACGCTGAGCACTTTATCCCCCTCACTCTTGTACACCACGATGTGAACAACACCACTTTCATGTCTCCTTTTCGTCCACTAATGCGAGCAGGGAGGTCTTGTTCGTTAGTTTTCTGCCTTAAAATGACCAAGGAGTAGCTTACAAACTTCAGCTCCTGCAACTCACTCATTGCACTGAAATTGCACTTACCTTTGCCGTGCGTGTGACCCGGATGTAAGGCGAGTAATAGCAGATGTATCAGCTGCCCTGCCACAGGGACCGCCGCAGCAGATCCACATATATGAGCGAACCATTATCACGTGTTTAGTTTAGGATCAGCTGAGTATCAAGGGGGGGTGGGGGGGAGCCGTAATTTCTCTGTAGGCTGCAGGTAATGTTCCCAGGATTTTTACGGCTTCACTTTACCTTTACCGCGCGAAGGTAGGAGGAAGAGGAGGAGGAAGAATTTTTACTGAGCAAAAATATATTGTGTGGTGGCTTCCTAGTCCGGAAGTTCATGGGCGATCCTGGCGCTGTCCGCTAGGTTGAATGCGCTCCGCGGACAGCGCCAAAAGCAGCGTCATGCCAGTTGACCAAGGTAGTCAGCGGACCGTTAGATGACTCTCTCGGGCAAGAATGGCCGCTTAAACGCGCGTCAAAAAGAAATGTCCGAGTTCACGGTAGGCAGTTCGAGACATATTTGCGGAGGTCTGACTCATCCATATACGCAGGAAAAGGGTCTTTCATTGAAATCACTTTCTGCATCCCCTGACACCTTTTGAAAGGAACAGCGAGAGAAGTTACGTCGGAGCCCCTGCTTAACAGGCTCCCTCCCTCCCTCCCTCCCTCCCTCCCTCCCTCTCTCCCTCCCTCTCTCTCTCCCTCCCTCCCTCCCTCCCTCCCTCCCTCCCTCCCTCACTCACTCACTCACTCACTCACTCACTCAGCCACCAAAAGCACTATGCTACAAAAATTTGAGTTTATGAGATTACACGTTCCTTCCAGGATGTAAGGGATCATCACATCAATTTTTTGCTTTTCAGATTGGTCACACAAATTTCGAAACAACTTTCAGGATTCTTAGGATTCTTCAGGATTCAGGATTCTTCAGGATTCGCTTCTAACAAAGTCAAATGCATAACATTTGCCTTAAACTTCCAAACCGCTACGCTGCAAGAACTTGAGAATATAAAATTACACTCTCAGAATCAGAATCAGAATCTTTATTTCATGACCAAAAATTAATACAGAAAATATTCGAAAAGTCACCTGGATCTTTGGCCGACTAGGCCTTTCCTCCCGGGACGTAAGTAATATATTTTTGCTTTTCAGATTACTCATACAAACTTTTAAACAGCTTCCAGCATTATTAATAATTTCACCCCCAATGAAGTCAAATGCATATCCACTGCATTAAGTACGTTTTTACAAAACCGAAGATAGCTAAGGGCCGTATAGCTGTCTAAACGGTTTATCGCTATAAATATGTCTGATTTAATTCCGTCACGCAGGGAAAGCAATCGAATCGGCCTTCACTAAATTATGAGCGTTAATAAGCATGTCACAAACCTATCAATACATTTTACACCAGTACACATGCTCCCCAATTTTCTGCAGACGTATTTGAGAATTGGCGTTCTTCCTATCGGCCGCGGTGCGGCTCAGTGGCGATGGCGCGCGTGACGCCCAGCACGACGACGCGGGCTCGATCCGGGCCACGGCAACCGTTTAGCTGACGGGGCGCGCTCGGAGAACAAAAACGCCGTTCCGCGCACATTGGAGGCCCCCGGGTGGTCTAAATTAACCCGCAGCCCTCCACTACGACTTGCCTCGTAAGCCAGGTGTAGCGTCGGCGCGCAAAACACCAACGCGAACCTCAGTGAACCGATGAAGTGGCGTGCGTGTACGATTGAATGACTCTTTTGACATTTCAATATTGCGAATCTGGGTGCAAGTGCTATAGACCTCTTCAATTCCCTCGACCTTCGAGAAGCCGTTTTTACCATTTGACTCTCCTGGAGCCAATTTAATTGGTGCAGTCGACAGGATTATCGAACTGCGCATGCGGAGGAGAGTACAGAACATACCAATATTTTATCAAAGAAAAAGGTGCCAAATGCCTTCTTCCTGCATTTCTTCACATGTTCCTAAAGGGGTTCATTAGCGAATACCAGAAATGCAGTTTCAACACTACACTTCATTATCTCGTGAAAGCCCAAGTGCGATTAGATACGAGAGCATCTGACGGAACTACCACCCTTCCGGTGAAGCGCCGCTCAATCACCTGTATTCGGGTGGCACTTTGTAACACACCGCTAGGGGAGACAATGTCATTGTGCTGCGCGAAGGGTGACGGAGGAAGTGTGCCAACGCGATAGGGGACAATGCCTCGCGTAGGTGCCAGCGATCAAGGCGGTAGCCAATGTTGTGGTGGCAGAAAGAAGACGACGCGTCGCGATGTACACAATGAGTGCGTGCCACAGGGCGCGTCCGCGGAGCGCGGAGGCGGCGGCGGCGATTGATTGGCCCAGTTCTTGCGCGGAGCGTTTTCTTTGTGGGCCGGCCTTTTGTGGATGCCGCGTGGTCCATATACCTTCGGCACGACAACAATGCAGGGCTCAGCGCGAGAGATCGGTTGCTTATTCTTATGAAACGAGCTGCACTGATAATGCGTCCCACGCGATTGCCACGGTGGCGTGGACCCAACATGATGGACCATGAAGAATAAAAAAAGGGGAAAAAAAAAGTGTGGTGACCTCGTGAGTAGAAAAAGAGCAGCAGCCGGCGTGGATGCATACGGATATGGGGATCTCGGTTGCTTGCTGCCAGTGTCAGTGACTGCTTGCTGTGCTCTGCATCCGCGGATATTTAGTTTGTCGGGCGCGCAGTTCGAATGGGCACTCGTTGCACTGAAGGAGAACTCTCTGCGTGCGGTCAGTGGGACGTCCTTCGAACCACCGATTACACTAAATTGCATTCGTTTAGGCAAGCCGCAGTTTTTGAGTCTTACTTCCCGTACCCGGCCACGGCCCTACATGAACGACACTATAGCCGTAGTTGAAGCTCAAGAAAACACGGCACATACGTATTCCAAAGAAAATTACGAGGCCATCTAGGCTCTGCATGATGCGAAAAAGTAGTGTCCAATTGCCGAACGTATGTCCTAATTACCTTCGTCATTCTTTTTTCTTTGCGCCTTTTTCTTAGTTTACACGTAGACGTCCTGTTATCCCGCTCTTCCTTTTCCTCACATACGCCACTGACCATCTTTTTTCTGATGGTTCGTTTTCGCCTTAGCACTACTCCTAGAGAGAGAGAGAGAGAGAGAGAGAAAGACTTTATTTGTGGCCAGCAGGGAGTGGGAGGTCGGGATGCGCAGAGCCACATTCACGACGTCTTCGGGACTAGGCCCCGCCGGTGTCGGCGTGAGCGGTGCGCGAAAGGTACTCGGGAGTTCGTTAATCCGATTAATCCGATAGTTAATTGCCTTCCCGTATTTCTTCAGATTTTCGTGACGTTCGCTGTGACGTAAAGCAGTGCAGATTCTCAGCCGCAGTCGTAAAAGTGGTTTGCTACCAAACGTTTTTAGGTGCCGAAGCGCACGTTTACAATCATCCGGGGCCATGTTCTTTACCGTATCAAAGTTCAAAAGAATTAGGGGGGATGTTTAGAACTTTCTAAGGATGTGAAGGCGAAAGAGACCTTCTATTAATCTGCTATTGAACTTTCTGTTAACTTCGCAGCCGCGCCCGTTACCATTCGACCAACCCCCTGCACAGCACCCTCCGATGGTCATTCCATTCGCTCGCCATCGCCAGGAGCCTCCTGTTCACCCCCTCCGCCTCTCAAGGTGGCTCGTACCAACTAGTAACGTTGGCTCGTACTGCACGCGGGGTAGCAGCCTACCCTGCTCCGGCACTGCTGCTTTCCTTTCCCAGCGCGCAGTCCCTGGCTCGAGCTCCAATTTTCTCCGCTGTTCTGCGTACATCACAACGATTTTTTGCACCTCGAGCGTACCATGGTCTAAGGCTTTTGCCTCAAAAATTTGCTTTCACGGTGACTGCAGCGGAAATGGATACGGTGGCTGCTCCTCCGGTCTTTACGCTTTCCGAATTTTACAGCTTATCGCCGCTGAACAGTGTACAAAGCAACGCTAACAGACACTACTATACGGTACAAAGCACAAACGGACGAACTGGCCCAGCCTCACGCCTTAAATAACAGCTTATTTTATTCATTATTTTATTTAAACAATACTGCAGGCCACGAATGGGCCCAAGCAGGAGTGGCGGTGTTACAGTGCATCTAGACCAATTATACAATTTCTAGCGGGGTAAAAATCGCATAAACAAGTCAATACAAACTTATTTTGGAACAAATGTAAAAAAAAGAAATCATACATTTGATCAATACTATTCAACATACTATTGGATGAAAGAATTTCAGGCGGGAGCTTATTCCAGTCGGTTATATAGTTAGCGCGACCTTAGTTATATAGTTAGCGCGACCTTAGCAGAATTAGCGCGACCTCGTTGGATGCGATGATAACGGAGCGGGTAAGGTCGATGTGTCAAGTCGTAAATTTCCTCGTGATAAATCAAAAAGAAACTTTAGCCTGGCTATTTATTTTCAAGGCTCCAGTGTTGGGATTTTGTTAGTTTTAATTGGCACGGTTGGCGAGTCAAGACGTTGGTATAGACTGTATATAAAACGGACGGCTAATTTTTTTTTTTTTTTTTCAAGATTGCTAGTCTTTTGGCCCCAAACTCCGCATGCGTATTCTAAGCATGCGTATTATGGTGTTACAGACAAGGAACCTCATGTTGGCAAGTGGGCGTTTCAGTTCATGCCTCAGTAAGCCCAGTTTTCGCCGAGCTGAAGCGCATACTGTAACGATGTGCGTAGAACGAGTTGAATTATTATTTATCGTAACCCCAAGATATTTAGAACTGTCAGTTTGAGAGATAGGAAGGCTATTAATCGCTTACTGATATTGATATAGTTGCTTTTTGTTGGTAATACGCACGAATACGGCTTTGCCAGCGTTTAGTTTCATTTCCCAACGGTCGCAACAATTGATTATTTCTTCAAAGCTGTCATTCAGAACTTGCTGATACCCGCCGTGGTGGCTCCGTGGCTAAGGCGTTGTGCTGCTGAGCCCAAGGACGCGGGTTCGACTCCCGGCCACGGTGGCCGCTTTTCTGATGGAGGCGAAAAGCGAAAACGCCCGTGTGTTGGAGATTTCGGTGCACGTTAAAGATCCCAGGGTGGCCAAAATTAATCCGGAGCCCTCCTCTACGGCGCTCCTCACCTCCTGTGTAGCGTCGGCGCGTTAACCCGCGCAATCAATCATCAGTAAATCAAGAACTTGCTGATCGCTACGGGAGTTAATAGTGCTGGACAACAAGCAGTTGTCCGTGAATAATCTGATTTTAACACCTTCTTTGACACATTTAGTTAAATCATTAATATAAATCAAGAGAAGTAGCGGTCCAAGAACACTACCCTCCGGTACGCCGGAATTTACAGGAAGACATTGTGAATGGGAACAACTGATGTCGACAAGTTGCGTGCGGGAGTGTAAATAAGATGTTAACCAATTACAATGATGGACGAAAAACCCAGTAATTTAAGCTTAAAAATTAACTTCGAGTGAGAAATTCTATCGAAAGCTTTACTGAAACCTATAAAGTCCACGTCAGTTTGGCCTGAATTATCAATGGCAATGGATAATGAATGGACGGACGCAATTAGCTGGGCAGTGGTAGAAAATTCATTACGGAACCCATGGAATGGCCACAAGATGTTTCGCTCTTCTACAAAAGTTTATCATGTAGTTAGATATGATGCGCTCCGCGAGTTTACAACATGACGATATTAGTGATACGGGCCTATAATTTGCTATTATGGCAATATCTGCTTTTTAAAAAAACTGGTATCGCTCAAGCGACGCGCCATTCAGTCGGGACAGTTGGGAAAGGGATGAACGAAAAATCACGACGAGGTAACTTTCGAGTGACTCGGCGTAGCGACGTAGAAATGCGTTCGGAATGTTGGATGTTGACCACATGATGATTTAGTTTTGATGTTAAGAAGCATGGAAAACACGCCCCCGAAAGTTATAAAATCAGGATTAACCACGACAAGAAAGGACTAGTGCCACCACTGGTTATGGTGTATTCTACGACGTAAGAAAATATCTTACACCAGTGGCGTATTCTTAAAGTGTATTCTTAACTGGCCTAAATTGGCGGTGCTCCCGTACTCGGCCCGTCATCTGCAAACGTGTATACTTATACCAAAAAGTTTGCATGAAGTGTTTTCCTCCACAGCCGCGTGCGTGTTTTCATCAGGGCCCAAGGATGTTTGGATTCACGACACCTTTCAAGGCCCACCAGAAAAAAAAAGAAAATCCTTCTGGCGCGTCTTATCTCAGTTATCTGTGTAGCTTTCACACTGCGCGCGGCCTATCCAGCAACGATAATAGCGTGCTGATGAGTCAAATCTTTGGCATCAGCGAACAGGAAAGGACAATACAGATTTGTCACTGATCCTAAAACGAGCTCTCCCACGACTTCCTCGATGGGTCGACGGAAAAAACAGCCTCGAGTTCAGTCACTGATATACCGCAGTACGCGGCGATAACAGCGCTTCGCTCTTCCTGCGTGCCTATCCAGAGAATCCGGCCTGGTAAACAAGCAACAGCGCTCCCCACACTGTTCAAAGTGTCAATGCCTTGCGGCAAATTCGGGCGCATTTTTGCACGTGGTATATTCCCGTGCCAATGGGATGAGTGCTATGTAGAGAAACATTTCGCCTCAGGTGAGATTGATTGATTGTATACAGTTAAACGCGCCGACGCAACACAGGCGATGAGGCGCGCCGTAGTGGAGGGCTCCGGATTAATTTTGATTGATTGATTGTAGGGTTTAACGCGCCGACGCAACGCAGGCGATGATGCATGCCGTAGTGGAGGGCTCCGGATTAGTTTTGACCACCTGGGGATCTTTAACGTGCGCCGAAATCTCGTACACACGGGCATTTTTGCTTTTCGCCTCCATCAGAAAAGCGGCCGCCGCGGCCGGGAATCGAACCCGCGTACTCGTGCTCAACAGCACGACGCCTTAGCCTCTGAGCCACCACGGCGGGTGCCTCAGATGAGAGCTCTGTGCATCTTGTTCAAGTACAAGTTTGGGCTTGGTTCCGTCGAAGGTATCGTTCGGGCTATGTCCGAGCCGGGTCGCTCTTACAGGGGTCATGAAGATGAAATACAAGTTTTCATTGTTCTTTGAATGTACTGGTTAGCCCTGACAACAACGTTACTAATTTTTATCAGAAACTTCGAACAAACAGTGGAGATATTAAAGAAAACACACGAAGCAATGGTGGCTCCCCAGACGCTTTGCGGCGATTCATCTATGACGTCACAGAATATTGCTTGTGCGATTTGCGGCAGCCGACCTCTGCCGCCTCCAAGAATCATGACGGGGCGATTGTCCTCTAGTTCCGCCTGGTCGTATCGATGTACGTTAACGCCCAGCTAACACACTGATACCTATGTTTTTAGTCATGGCACATACTGCGTCACTCCAGTCCATATTACGTCACTGTAGCGCGAAATTTGTAAGTTGAAAAACATATCTTGCGCTTTTTCGCCTAAAGAATGCCTTTCGTCGCTGGAACGGAGCTGAGCAAGTAACTAAAGGCTAATGCTTTCAAACTGAATGAAGTCGTGTTTTGTTTTCAAGGCCCCTTTAGGGCGAATTTCACTTCAAACGGAAAAGTGACCGTCAGCGGCGGCGGAATCGACACGAATGGTACCAAAATTCGGTATAAAGTTTGGTTATAAAGTTTGGTAATGGTACCAAAATGACCGCCGCGGTAAAGTGAAAATATATAAATAAACACAGATTTTGGTTCGTGTAGGATTTGAGCCCTGGTCTTCGGAGGAACAGCAAGTCCGTTAACATTGAGCCAACTTGGCACCCTGCCGGAAGGCGGAACAAGAATTAGCCGAATGCCTGCCGCGTGACAGGTGAACGGGGTGGCACGTGAGTACAACAGGTGTACACGGAGGAGAGCACTGACTAGGGGGGAGCTGCCGGTCAGCCTGTCGGAGTAATGCGCGTCGAGAGACGGAAGAACGAAATCGAAGAAAGAGACGCGAATACGACGTAGCAGTAAATAAGTCTTCGATCACCGCTAGCTTTCGCCTGTCCGCTTACGTACTTTGAGCGGGATTCAAGAGGGACTCAAGTCTGCTCTTTGCCCGTTTGAGAAACAAGCTCCGCGAGTATATTACACGCCTAAACATTTCTGACGTAGCGTACGTTCACTCGTTACTTGAGTCTTTGTTGAACTTTTTTTGCGTCGAAGTCGAAAAACGCATTCTGTTCATATTTTATTTAACAAAATGCACACAGTGTAGCTTCAACTATGTACTAATGCAGGCGAATTGTATACATAGAGGATGATCTATTTGACTTACCACATTTATATCTATAAAAAAATCACAACTTCTAAAAGAGTTTTAGGGGAAATCAAGGAACATGGTAGTAATTTTATTAAAATGAGATCCCTTTAATCGCGGACTGTTGGAGTCAAATCGGTATCCATAAACTTTTCGCCTGGCAGGGCTTACTCTTATTTTACTGCATTTGCACAAGACACGGAACGTTTAACTACAGCATGCTGGCATCGCCATTTTTTTCACAATTCCCACGCCACCCCTGGCTAGGCATACTCAAGGTTGATTCAGCGTGCTCTCGCATGCGCGCATAAGCACTTCGATCGCCCCCACTCTCGCTCGCCACTCCCTCGCCGCCACTCTCGCACCGTCAAATTGGTTGTTCTCGCGCTGTGTAACAGGAGCGCAGACCACTACAGCGTGACAAAATACTCTGTATAAACGAGCGCGGCTGCCTTTACTGGAAGGCGCTTATCTGCACTCTCCGGAGCTTTCTCCCTGATTGCAGACTGCTCGAGCGAGCAAGCATAATGTCGCTTATCTGCACTCCACGCCTCTCGCGCCGTCGGAATAAAGGACCACGACAGAAAAGAGAAAGACAAAAAAAAAAAAAACCCATAGAGGTAAACAAAAAGTATCTGCTTAAAAGCACCTGTTTACATGCTCTTGGCGACAGTGCCGGTCAACCAACCGTGCAGGCACGCGGCGTATGTGTTGAGTGCGCGCACAAGTGGCCGTGTGATTTAGTGCTTGTGCCCGCGTGGCTTCCGGATCCAATTAGAGGCACCACCTCGGGGTGCCCCGTTTTAACGCGGACACCCGCTGCGACCGCTGCGGGCGCCCGTTAAGGGTGGAGTCTAAATGGGATGAGTGTTAGTTGAACAGACTACAAGATAGACTTTAACATAAAGCAATCTTGGAGAACTTGGGCACAACTTCAAAGCATATAGCACTGTGCACGGTATTATTGTGGGTCATTGCGGAATGTTGCGCAGAAAGAAAAAAAAAAAAATCCCGGGCCATCTTCACTGGCGTGAAACCTGGGGAGGGGCGAAGAATGCAGTGTATGAATGTATTCTTGGCGCCTTAGCGTTTTTGTCAACGGAGATAAACTGTTTGGCGGTAGAGGTGTGCAGCTTTGCTGTAAAAGTGTCGTGTCTTTGGAGTGCGAAGCGTTCTCGCGCGAGGAGTAAACGAGTGTCCCGTTTTTTTTTTTTTTTTTTTTTTTTTTTTTACGCGTTATGAGCCGTTCTAGCGCGAGGCGTAAACGAGTGTCCCGGTGTTTTAGTACCTTGACTACATGAGACGACGATTATGACGACGACTTTAGACGCCGACCGTCCGAGCCCCTAAGAGGCTGCGCCCCTAAAATTAGGAGAAATGTGAAGGCATATGACCGGCAAAGCTGTATAAAATACACATATCGCACATGGTTAGAGAATGTGCGCGTATTTATGTCACCTAATTCGGTAATGGTATCGAGTCTACGACTACGGCTCTGTGATTACATTGTGCAGGTTGGAAGGACTAAAGTTATAACAGACCAACGGGTGACTGTCCGTTTCCCGCCAGGAAGGGACATGAATCGGCGGTAGGCGGGAATTCTGTAACGCTCGTAACTTTACTGTGAACGAACTAATTATGACAATTATGAAGCTCAGTGCTATTATAGGATCGTCTTAGTGGCCGATTGACATATAATTTTTGTTCAGAAAGTTTCAATAAACAATTGTTATAGCCGTTTTCTGTAACCATACTCTTTTATCCCCTGAACACCCCTTCCCCAGTGCCGAGTAGCAATCCGGGCTCTAAGCCTGGATAACCTCTCGGCCTTTCCTTTCGCTTTTCTCCTCCTCCTCCTCCTCCTCATGTAGACTACCGTGCTTTGACAGCGGACGGCAATTGTGTGACGTTTACAACTTCACTATGAACAAATTATGACACTTAAATGAAACTCGTCGCAATGATACGGTCGTTTCAGTGGCATATATATATATATATATATATATATATATATATATATATATATATATATATATATATATAGTCTGAAAAGACAGAGACAAACGAGAAAGACGTAGAAAATAGAAATAAGTTTGCTGACGTTTCAGGGTAGAGGAAGGAGTCCTATCCCTGAAACGTCAGTAAACTTATTTCTATTGTCTACGTCTTTCTCGTTTGTCTCTTAACCTTATATATATATATATATATATATATATATATATATATATATATATATATATATATATATATTGTAAGCACTGTAGTTCTCCGCGGCACAATATTTCGCTGATTTCAATCTTATGTGTAATCATCATCACCTGATATCCTTTTCAGTAATGCTTCATCTTCGTCACGTGTACATGATCATTATCATCCCTGAGGCTAGTGCTGCTTGGCTGCGCGTTCGCCAAATAAACGGCGTCTGTCTCCTCCGCTCTATCAGTGAGCGACGTCTGCTTGAAGGCCTCTTACAATATATATATATATATATAAATTGTCATGACACTATATATATAGTCACTTGTCATACGTGGCAGATTGTCGTACATAATTGTCACATTACAGTAATGCGCTTGTATTTATATGCTGCAATAATCGTACTAAGTTTATTTCTGCGTATGTTCTGTACATGTGCTTAATTTATCGCATTTCATTACCTCGTGCAATGTAGCTACAATCCCAACTAGGCGGCGCCTAGGTCATTTTGCCTACAGGCGAGCGCAAATGCAGTGTAGCCAAGCCGATACACGACTGGGCATCACTGCTCGTTCCCACTGATACACTGATAATCGTTGCTGACACACGTTACAGCGTATATCTAGTGCACATACTTGTAGTCACGAATCATTGCTGCAGCTAAATCCCAATATCCATTTCCCTCCTGCTCTGACATCAAGGCGCTCTTGAAAGCTGACTTTTCTGCAAGACTGTGGCGCAATGCAAGAAATCCTCCTCTACGCTCGGCTACTTCGCTTTACACGCGGATTTCGCTGGCTGAGTTCAGTCAACAAACTCAGCAAAGATCGCGTTATGGATGATATCAAGAACAAGGACGTAAAAGAAGTTTATTACTGCATACTGTAAGCGTAATTCGATGTACAAGGGGTAAAAGCGCTCAAAATCAAAACGCGAAGATTCAATGTGAGTACTGCATCATATGTGCAGCTCATGGCAGTCCTTTCAACAGTAATTACTTTGTAGTTATTTAGGGAAATGTAAAGTTTTTTGCGCAGCTAATAATGGAGGTGAAAACTTGCTTTGTGCACAGTTTCAAGTCTCGCACGTTGCGCGACTAAGTTCCTGAGCCATGGAAACTATAGCCCACAGAAATGCATGGGGAGTAAGATTTCACAGCGAATTACACACAAAATATTCAGAATCCTGGAAAGTTATTCTAGTGTTTTCATCTTCACGTTGACTTCTTGCTTTATGCCAAATATCACTTTCCTGAAGTGTTTTTGCTACGTTCCTGAGAGGTCGGAATTTTGAGCGAGAAAGCTGGGTATGGGAAAATATTTTGTAGTCGCACAATATCTCTTGCTTGAAATATAAGTGACCGTAAACTAAAGCTTAGGTTGCAGTTTCAAGAGTAGGAGCTACACCTGGGCTTATGAGGTGAGCTATAGTGGAGGGCTACGAGTTAATTTACCGCACGTATCTTTAACTACCTAAGGATCTTTAAGCAGCGACAAAATTTTGAACAAATGGGGGTCTTACCGCAAATGCGAAGAACTTAAGGTTGACGCTTTCGCAGCCAAGAAGGTAACTCTGGTCATTAGCTTAGCACTTTTGGCTCAACGATCGATGAAACAGGATGCATTGAGAAAGAAACCCCAGCAAAATTTAAGCAGGATGGAAGAACTGTAAATGTGTCTGAGGAGTACTTCGCGCAAAGGATCTGTTTGAAGCCGAAATTCAAAGTGTACAGGGAAACGCGAGCGATTTTGTGCTCAACGGGCACCTTCCTCACAAGTGCAACGACCAAAGGGTAAAAACAGCCATAATGAAAATTCTGGGGTCGACGTTCAGAGTTTTCATGAGATTGAGCCCAAGGCGACCGCATGTGACTGTCTGTGACCGCATATGACTGAGGACGCGTTTTCGCGTTCCCCAAGCAAGGTGAAAGTCGCGAAAAACGCGCGAATCTCAGCGCGCCTGACGACGCAGCGGTCATTCCGCTCCAAATACGCTCGGTCATGCTCTTCGTAGCCGGCATACTAGACATGGCGCGCAGCTCCTCATCCGCAGCAAATAACCCTGAGTGACCTGAGCAATGGCGGAGTACTACTCGGTTGCCAGCATCGCAATATCCCCCATTACGGGTCATATTTGAAGCACCTCGAACATCGTGTTCCCCGTGCCTTGGTGTACAGTATACGGCTAAGCTACTTGGCTGTAACCACGCCGATACCTGTGTTCTATTTCAATGCCTCGCACGGTTCTTTTTAGCCAGAAGATGTCATTTGTGCGCGGCAGGTGCTGTCGCCGGCGTCAGTTCCGCTGGGGCAGGTCACGTGTTTGCGGGACGTGGCTTTCGTGCACTTCTTTCGCCGACACCAGCTGGGTGCGCGCTCCGCAACGTAGCAGCGCTCTCGCGTTAAAAGCAACGCCAGAAAAGCGACGCCGAAAAATCGGCGACTAGAAACCTGCCGGGTTCCGCCAAGATATCATTCATACATAAAAAAAAAAATAAGAGTAGGATTAGACGCTATAGTGTTCCGTGAATCCGCTTCGTATTTTATTTTTCCTTGCATCGTTGGCTCAATGCGGGCGTATCCAGTGTGTACCTGCGCACCATACAGAGGTCTACGGAGCAGTGCAGAGGGGAAACTCTTCCCGTGGGAAACGAGAGGGCCTGCTGTCCCGCTCGATGCGCACAGCTCAGGTATACAAATACACACCGCCACACGCATAAGTTCTCAGAGAGTACAAGGAGGGGAGGCGGGAGGGCAGACTTGCGGGGCGAAGAATGGCCGCTTGTAAGAATCCACCGCCTCGGTCACCCCGCAAGGGCACAATTGTGACCCGCATGGAGCCTTAATAGTGACGTACGCCTCCACTCACCCTGAGGGGCCGTCGCGGGGCTCGGAGGTCTCGACGACGTGCTTGCTCGTGACTCCCGTCACTTTGTAGTGTGCAGGCAGTTTCATAGCACTGTAATGGCAGAACAAAAATAAGAACGAGGGAAAAGAAGGAACTACCTATGCTGCGTGTGTTCACCTCAAAATTGTAATCTAATTGCGGTAGCGTTGATGAACGTTGTACGATGCGTGTAGGCGTTGCAGAGTTATGGGGAAGATCTAGGATGGTGTCAACCCCTGAGCAGCATTTAAAATTATCAACAGACCCGAATGTCGATCGCCGATTACCTAGCGCACCGTTATTTTTCATTTGTCATTTACTCTTTTGATTTTGTTTAAAGGGGTGTAAAAATAGTTGTAAGTTAAGCACCTGTCACTACGTGGCGTTCTTTCCACTCTTTTTAGTGCGTCCGGGCACGTTTTGTATACCTTGAACATTGCCAGGTGCTGCACGGATTTGATGTGGAGATCACTGGGCTCGATGAGGGGAAGTTCCTGTCTTTCAAGCGCTTTCATGTGACGCCTTTTCGCTCGCTTCCTGGTATGCTGCGAGCACGTCCTTGAAACACTCCGAAGAAACACTTCCACATCTTCTTTTCGCCATTTATTTTGCTGTTTTTAACACAGAGGAAACACCGGACCATCTGCCCCATTTTTCAATAAAACTGATGCGCTGTGCTTTTTGCACATGGTTCGCAAAGTGAACGTTGCGGGTGCAGACGGAGAACGAACAGTGCTTTGCAAATGTCAGACCGAACAGTGCTTTGACTGTTTTTCCTGTCCCGTTCATGCACCTTTTGAAACGAAATAACACGCGTGGACACCAGCCCCAACCCATCATCGGTGTTGTGCGTGCGGCATGGATGCATGTTTTGCCACAAGGTACGAACTCGCAAAATGCCGGTGACGCGGCGGCGACTTCTCAGAAAACGGGACCGATTCTTCCCCTGCAAGGCTCGGACCGACTTTACATCAAGCAGCACTGCATCTTGACTGCGAGACCCTGGAAGGCAATTGAGCATCCTCTGTAACAACTACCCTCCTCCAACTTTCGTTCTCTTCACTCCCCCCCCCCCCCCTTCCCCCGTGCCGCGTGCTGCAAATGGTAGCTTTTTACACGGAGTTATTGGGGTAAAATCCCCTATGATAAAAGGTAATGAAGTTGTCGAGCTAGCGCATTTCGATAACGTTGCATTTTCAACAGTGTGTCGAACCGAAAAAAGATACCGGTTCGGTCACGGTCTGGGCAGTCTGGGCTCGAATAAATTCATTTTGTTCCGGTTCAGTTCCGGTTCGACAAAATCATACACCGAACCGGTTCACGAACCGGTTCGCAAGCTTGAATTCGTTCGCGAACCGGTTCAAAGCTGAATTATTAGCAAAGTGCGAAACAACAACAACAAAAAAGGGTTTTGTAGTGTGAAATAATCATAAAATTCGACCATTTTTGTTTATCAAAATACTAGTTCTCCCCATATACGTGGTGCAACAATAAAGGTGCACTTAAACAATTAGGCCAGATATTAAGTCTTTATTTCGTCCTAGGGACTGCTTAAAGCCACAGCCAAGAGACATTACTGCGCGATTTTTCGGTGCACCTTGTTTCGTTTTATTGTACCCCATGAATTCTCAGAAGAAGTAAATACACTGCTAACACTCTTTTAAATATTTCCTTATTTTGTGATGACTGACGTTGTGTAGGAGAAATTTTAACGTCTTTTTATGTTTCTTATCTTTTCTGGTAAAAGCAACGTCCTTGAGGCCTTAACACAGTTGATCGAGCTACCAAAGACTAGTTCTTTCAAATAACGCGAACTTCGTACTCATGGCCCAGTTAGCGTCCTAAGCCAAGCTTGCAGGGAGACACAGCAGAGAAATAGCGCCGACCATGGGATGCGGCATGTTCAGTATCGGGCTTGCTATCACGCTATCAGGAGAGAATGCTGCCTGCATCCCTACAACAAACAATCTACAAAAAAATTTCACGTAAAGCGCGCACGCACACCGAAATTGGTGTTCCATCCGCCTGTGAAGAACACCTTTTCTTGCACAAAAGACTGTAGTACGGGATACTATAGTGGCAATCAGTGAACCCAAATATGTCTAGTGCCCAAACCGGACACACCTCTCAATTCGAAATCTCTCGAATTTCGATTTGACTCTCTTAATTTTGCATTGGGGCGGGTTTTCTGTCATCCCAATGTTGTGTGTTTTAGATAACTATTTCTGCAGATCCCTTCGTCTTCTTTGTCCTACGTCCTTGTTACTTGGGCTTTGTCTCATTTGTAGAAAGCCGATATCTTGAAGGAATAATAAAAAAAACACATGGTTTGTGTAGTCTGCGCAAGTGTGTTCCATCCGCCGAGCTATTGTTTTCATCATTACGATTACTTACCAACCGGCCAAAATTTCAACACTTTTAAGGTGCTACGAGTAAGCACATTTGAGGTTTGAACTTACGACTGTGTGCAATGCAGCAATCTCGTTGCCTGTTTGCCCCACAGTTCAGTCGAGATAAGGACAAAGTCGGTGCTTCAAATCTCTTGCAGGATGCCGAGACTCAGCCTTGCACCCCGCTCGCTCGATAGCCGGCAACATATCATTGCAACAGTGCTGTGCAGTCCTTTCACAATGTTCTGGCCACGAAGAGAGCGTTCATATCGTTTTGATTCACCTGAAGGGGTAAAGTGCGCTAGGGATTGCAAAGTTGATGTTGCGTGAGAGAGAGGAGCCCCGAATGATACTGACAGCGAATTATGACCAACGCGTGGTCGAATCGCTTCGTCGTGAACCGGTAACCGTTATTTCTTTTTTTTGGTTCAGTTCCGGTACGGGTTCGGGTTCAGTTCCGGCAGTAATACAGGTTCGGTTCCGGTTTTCGGTTCGGTTCAGTTCGGGTTTGAAACCTTGATTTTTGCATATTTTTCAATCAAACGTGGCGTATTTTTGTTGACTGCGAAGTTTTTCGACGCAGATATTAGCATAGCGCAAAAATATTTCCGTGCAGTCAGGTTCGAATATGGCGAGCAGAAATTCCTTGAAAAACAAGCAAAATGGAAAGGCGGCGTTGTCAGCGCGCGCCCTTTAATAACACGCGTCTTTTAAAGACGTCTTACTTGTCAGGCGCCTGATTACTTCAAGGTCAGAATCAATTACCAACGTGAGAATCAATCACGTTTACGTCACATTTCTTGCACGTTTCTCAGGAGGAGAAGGAATAAAGTTTATTTGCCGCTGCAAAAAAAAGAGAGAAAAATCCGGAAGTCATAAACGTGTACCCCCCCCCCCTCCCTTTTTGGGTCTCTATACATCCACATTGCAATCACCGCCTACAACCGCAGGAGTATATATACATTGTCAGCGCAATCAACCTACGGTCCGAGGACAGCCCGAGGGAGCCTATCCACAAACAAGGGTTATGAATGCGACAGCATTAAAGTCTAAGTAAACAACTGGGTCACTCCGCTGCCTCCCCGCGTTCTCGAAGGAGTTCGTCCTCTTGCAGCTTAATTGACACGGTTTGCTTCGCGATTCAATTCCGCCTGACGCTTTCGAATGGCTTCGATCTGTCTCCTACGCGTTGCACCGCTGCTCGTTTATGTCACCACCAAGGAGGTTAACCTCCTTGGTCACCACGTATTGGGAGAGTTGACGACGGCGGCGGATTTCGCTTCCTGTCTGTTAGCTCGCTTGGCTGCGTTATTCCGCTCCCTTAATTCATGTGCCATGTATCTATAAAGCCGGTCGTGGCACTGGCGGTAACGGCCACCTTTCGCTACTGCTGAGATATATTGCGTGCGTGTACGGAACGATTCGCGCTATCGGCACGTCTCGCTGACGGTTTCCTAGCAAGCAGCAGCGCCATTTTCTTAATCCTGGTAGTTCGGGGCGTCATTTGCATTATGAAAGATGCCACGTCCTTCACGGCCTGTGTTCGTAGCATTTAATTCGCGTAAGTGTCAGCGCCCTGCCCGAGATACCAAGAGCAGGGATCATCCTGAGTCAAGCACGAACAGCGCACACACAAAAAAATTAGTGCCCTTCCACTCTGTGAAGAAGGATGAGCTGCGAAGTTGGACGCTGCCGGACACGAAATGCACGAAACAAATCACGTTTGTTTGTAATTTGCCATCGAGTAATTAGCATTCAGCCCATTGAAACTTTGAAAAACTCGAAATTTATTCTAGTGGACAAACATTGAGCTGTCTGTTTCCCTCCTGCGTCATAGGCATCTTAGTTTCTGCGTAACACACCAACCCATTCCGCTGGACCACTGGGGACACCAGGAAGTTCGCATTGGGGTGATGAACGTACACGTTTAAATCTCCCGCCAGCACAACGGACATTTCATCACTGAGGGCATGAAACCTATACACCCTGCACTGATCCGGTGCAGGGTGTATAGAACACCTTGAGTTTCAAAGACACAGGTAGCCTCGCAGGTATAATTTGTGAATTTCGACAAGAGATATCTCAAACCTAGAAGATATGCATAGCCAAACAAAAAAAAGGCAAAAGCAAAGTGGAGACAGGCTTGTCTGCTCAAATTTGAAGCAAAAACAAACGAAGCGCCTAGCCACTCGCGAGGCTCGATGAAATGCGCTTCAGCGTCCATGCCACGCTCACTGATTTGAACCTACACAACGTAAACAAAATCAAACACATCTCCTTCAGATCAGAGCACTTCAGTCATATACCAAAGCGAAGCGGCCCTAACCATTTACAAAAAGTGCGAGAAACACTTCGCGGAAGGATGGGCTAGGTGCACTGCACAAGGTGCCGCAGTAAACCCTCAGCCCCGCCTTCCTGGGTTCTCAGGGGTTCTGTGACCCGAGTGCTGTGGTCAGTAACAAATAAAAAATCGTGAAAAAGAAGCACACATGTGCATATAGAAGTGCTTCACAAAAATAACAACAAAAAACAGCACAATTCCTTTTTTTTTTCGCCTTCCTTTCACTCTGTTTGTATTGACAGCACCCAACAAGCATCCCGCATTTAGGTCACCCACCGTTCGACCTCCCCGCCTCACCCCCCCTTCCACAGACACCTTTCTTCTGACCTGCTTCCTCCCACAGGGCTTCCAACGCCAACAATGGCCCCTTCTTACCGCAAAGCTCAAAATAATCTAACGTCCCCACGAAGCGTCACGAAAGGCGAGCAGGACGTGCCTTCGCATTTTCTCCTTGTGACGAGGACTAATGACTCGAATCGAAAGAAGAAGTTGCCCATCTGCCTTTACGTGTGCATGTGTGACGCGCAGTCGGAGGACGAATGCAGTCGGCGGGATTGAAGCAGCGAAGAGGCATGTATGGTGGCGCCGATCGTGATGCCCGAATTGTCGCAGCGAGTCGTCGACGCATGCCTCTTCACTGCTACTTTCCCGCCGACTGCATTCGTCCTCCGACTGCGCGTCATACATGCACAAGTAAAGGCAGATGGGCAAAATTTTATATCTGCCCATTCAACCCCCCCAAAACACGCACACACATACACACACACACACACACGCACACGCACACACACACAATATATATATATATATATATATATATATATATATATATATATATATATATAAAGAGAGAGAGAGAGCGAAGCGAGAAGTGGTAGCTAGAGAGTGAAGAGGGCTGTTAGCACTCTTCAATATGAATGGAGGTGTGCGTGTGAACAACGTGCAAAACGAAAAAAAAGGAGCCATAGGCGCAAACAGACTCGGAGTGGCCATGCATTCAGCGAAGAGGGACACTTTGGTGGGCGCGATCGGCACTTTGACGTTCGCATCTATATAACGGACAGGCGGCAGGTGCGAGGAGAAAAATAAGAAAAAGAAGCGCCCCCGTGAGGGTATCGTACACAAACATCCCCGTCGAGCTCCCGGGCTCGGCATCCCCGCCGCGTCTCTGAATGCCTCTTTCGTGGCATCTCACTTTTGCATCCGCCGACCGTCGCTTTGGCCGACGTCTGAGGTTTTTGTTACCGCTTCTGTATTTACTTGCTTTGGATATTACCTGCGTATCCTAGTAGGAACCATGCAAAAATACAGCGCATTGCCTCATTCGGCGGCTGCGTGAGGGCACCGTTCAGCGGTAACAGACGATAAAAAAAATGAAAGACCGCAGGGACAACTGACAGGAGGTGCAAGTGAAACGAGTGGTTTTTGGCTGCGGACTTTCTGTCCGGAGGCAAAGTTTGCTATGGCGCGTCATCTCCTTTCCCCAGCTCTCATCTTCTTTTTGATAACTCAGTGGAGCGAAGGAAAGCGGCTTATACCGCTGGCAGCGCGGTATACACCCGATCCACCGGCTATGAAGCGAACTTGCCATCAGCGCGCTCACGAGCACTGCGCAGCCATAAATTTCGGCAGTTTGCTCACTCGCATTTTTGTTTGTTTGCAGCATTCAGAGAGCTCGTCGATTCCAGAAAGGAATAGTTTTCGCGTCCTAAATCCGGCTCGTATAGAGATAGCAGCGCCACCGCGCGCCGTCATCTACGAGATGCCGGGGTGATGGTTTGGGGGAGGGATCTAAGCGCAGCGACTTCATATTATGGCTCGTTTCAGCACTGTGCGGCAGATGTTTGGGCCAGGATAGCGCATTTTTGCAGCTGCTGCTTCGACCCGCGCCGGGAATTCCCGGCCTTCCTGCCCCGGCTTCATGAAACGCGGGTGTGTTGGGAGGTTCCAGGTGCATTACATAGTAACAAATTTGTAACAATGAGAACGAAAAAGCCGCCCGTATCTACGTTAACCGAAGAATCATAATTATGTCCCCTGACAGCTCCCATCTTGCAAGTTCTGAGTCAGGTAATCGATTGCTTCTTTAGAGGAAACGGTAATCTTGTCCACTGAAGGAAAACTCCGTAAGCTACATTAAGAATAAGGAACACCGTCAAAGCAAACAATAAACATCACTGTCTCTCTTTTTGACTAAAGCAGAATAAGGTGCAGAGGTAGGTTGGGGGAGTTACAAGTTGTTAGAGCAAACGTGTGTTCTTGCAATAAAGTCAGTGCGAACTGTGCGGAGGTCGTGCAACAGTTCGATATAGCGGGAATTCGATATAATTCGATATCTGAAAAACGCGCTCAACTGCAACGGCGATCATTCGGTGAACATTTTACAAACGTTCCCCTGAAGCGGTTAGAGGAATTCAATTTGTTAGTTCAAGCAACAAAAAAATAAACTGCGGCAGCGTATAAGCCGCGTCTATTTAACGACCGAGTGCCTGATTACTGCCTTCCGCTCGCCGGCATCCAAGCCGCATGCCATCGTCGTGTTTGAAGTGGCTGTATGTCCAAAGCGCTCGACTTCTCCCCTTTTACGGCGAAGCTGTCTGTGGCTTGGCTTCAGCAGATGATCTCAGGTAATCAGTGCGTTGTAGACTAGAGTCGCACGCGAGCGTAGCGCCACCTTGGGGCGCCCACACAAATCCCCGGCTAGTAAAACGAGGGACTCTGGTAAAACTGTGTGCCTCCCCCTCAGCTCATGGAAAAGGTTCATTACACAATACAGAACGGCCCTAAGGCCTCCATATTGTTATAGAAGACGGGGGTATATTACCCCCCAAAAAAGGTATTCTCAGTAATACACGTCTGTTTAGAGGTGAAACCGATTTTCAAGGTATCGGTGTAAGTTTGGTTTTTGGGCTGGCTTTTGTGTGTTGCGCAGTGAAGCATGGTCATCTACTGAAGGAGTATGATTACAGAAAACAGGCCCCAACTCTTCTGTTGTCAAAAGTATACCTAAACAAATTATATCGCAATTAGCGGCTAAAACGACTCTACCATTATGCCGAGTTTCACTAATTTGTCATGATTAGTTAGTTCTCAGTGAAGTTGTAAACGTTACAGAATTACGGCCTGCTGTCAATAGATGTCTATCCA
Source organism: Haemaphysalis longicornis (assembly GCF_048455015.1). Lineage (NCBI taxonomy): Eukaryota > Metazoa > Arthropoda > Arachnida > Ixodida > Ixodidae > Haemaphysalis > Haemaphysalis longicornis. Next base: position 183,098,576 of record NW_027526295.1, read on the forward strand.
CGCACGGACTATGGTTACAGAAAACGGCTGTAACTGTTGTTTTACCGAAACTATCCGGAAACAAATTATATAGCAATTAGACGCTAAGACGGCTTTAACATTGCGCACCACAGCTTCGCTGGTCATCTGTCTTAACAGAGTGAAAGGAGACGGAATTTTTGTGATGTGTTTAATTATGTCTTGTTCTTTCGTCAACGCCCCAGTTACGACCGCCGGCGACCTTGTCTTCAGTTCGCGGCCGTGGGTACACCGCACACAGTAGTGTCACATTGGTCACGATCACAAGCAGGCTACTGAACAGAATCGAAAAACAACAACAAAAACAAACAGTGGAGTAGGAAGGGAAGGACCATTTTCTCAACGGTGAGCGCAGTTTTTGTAACTATATAGGGAATGAGCGAACTCGGCCAATTTATCACCCCACCCAAGATTTGCATGTTTTACGCGCGCAGCCATGCCATGCTCATTCACGTCCACCGTCGACGGGGAGGTTCCGGTTCCGGCAGTACTATTGTCGCGGAGACCTTGATCTGTTTACTGTTTCCCCAGTTTTATAGCGCTGCGTCCTACGTACGCCAAATCCCTTTGTTTTCGAGAAAGGCATGTAGCGTGTGTTTGAGAGCCGCTTGGACGGAAGACAGGCTGTGTTAAGTTCGAGCACCTCAATTCATTAATGAAGACGCCGGGAGACGCATCGCCATCGCCCATATACCGATAAGTGCTTGAATTATTTTTCCTGTTTACATGAAATAAGTGTAACATTTGAAATTCTGTGCCGTGGATGTAGGCAACTGTTGTTTTGAGTAAATTAAACCGGTTAATTTCCAAGTTCAAAACGCTGCTCGAGCAGATCACCGCCAGAATCAACATGCAGCAGTGGGGTTGGAAAAAAACTCGTCGCTACACTGTTGTGACGGGTGCTTTCATATACACGGCCACCCGTCGGCACAACAGTCACGCTATTTTACCCTCTCTGTGCTACATCGACGTCCACTCTCAACCACCTAAATCTCACATTAATCTCTACCTTAACCCACCCTGATACCCTCTCATATACTAATCATTACTATCACTCACCAATCTATTACTAATTAACTTTAGCAATCAACCATATCTCTTACACAGCTGGCATGATTTGATTCGCTGCTGGCCTTCCTTGGGTCACGTGACACTTTATGTACAACATTCTGTACCGCTCGTGTCAATACCGATTTCTTTCAAGGTCACATTCCCATGAGGCAATGTTTTGGCCTTAATGAACTTCCGTTTCCCTTGGAAGCAAGGTCAGACCTGGCGAACAGGGACCCAGCGCTATTCTTTCTCCATAAATCCCTCGAACCGTTAAATCGTCTTAGATGTGTGCATGCCGTATTGCTTAGAGCGGATACCACTTAAGGTAAGGACGCGGCAGCAATCATCAGCCGAAAGTGATGCAGAGCGAGCTCTCTGGAGTCCGTCCTAAACGAATATGGTAGCCGGCATGTGCTTCGAATCTTCTACTGCTACGAGCGACGACCAGGGGCAACGAACCGGAAATCGCCAAGGAAGGGGGGCTCCCGTCTGTCAACGGCGCCAACACCGCCGAGTCAAGGAGATCGCCAGACACTGGAGCACCGACATATCATACCCAGGAGCGAGAGTGGCCAACGTACACTAATATCATTATGGTTGAAGTTTGGCTAGTATCGCCAATGGCTCGGCAAGGAAACCAGGGTGAAGACGAAACCAGATGGGGGGCCTACTTAAAAAAAGGACTGGTATCTGCGAAGCATTCCATCCCGCACTAGCCGAAAGCAGAGGCTCAAACACTGGGGATCATTTCGAGCTCGGAGCGCACCATACAGACTCGGGTCTGCACACAAAAAACGAAATTGGCTGCCTACATCCGGTGCCAGCAGAGGAAGAAAAGGCACGGCCGAGGAGGCCCATCAGTCAGCGCTGTGTGCAGCCGTCGCCTTTCTCGAGCGTTCTACGCTCCCCTCCCCTTTCCACACAGACGCACGCCGAGAGCAGACTATCGCGATGAGAGGGGAAAGCTACGTACAAATACCGCGATATGCCGTTGCGCCATGAGGGGAATCCCCCCGGCGGCAGTGCCGCCGTCCGACCGATGCAGACACTCGCACAAAGGTCACTTGCCCGCGCACCGCCTGGAATGTCGCCCTTTACGGCGCCATATACCAACCCCCTCCTCCCATTCTCACTCCTACTCTCTCTCTCTCTCGTCTCCTCCTCAGCGCACGGATTCCTCGGCCCCTTGAACGAAATACCATGCAGCGCGACGGAAGATGAGGGTTTGGAAGATGGGAAGGGGGGAGGTGGCATTAACACGTCACCTATGCATCAGGTGACACGTGACGCACCGGTGGGTCAGCCACCAACCACTACCGGTGGCGCCATGTTCCTTTCCGATGCTGAACCTCCGCTGCGATGCTGAACGTTATTTAAACGCTTTGCTAACCCCCACCCCGCCCCTAAGCCGACTTAAAAAATATCAAACCACCCTCATTTCCGAAAAGGATGCGTAGAATTGATCAAAGAAAACATTACATGGCTACAGGATGCCCAAAACACACGGCGACAGGAGACGCTGGCAACACGCGCTAAAGAATGTAATTTTATTTATTTCACTGATCAATACCCTAAGTTTGCAGGGCTAGTGACACGAGAAGATGGCTGATTTATGTCTTTTTGTGTGTGCAGGCGCATAAGGTCATTTTAACGATAAGAAAATGGTAAACTGGAATTCATATCGTCACATTTTTGGGGTGTGATGTAAGCTGTGGCAAGGGTAACCGACCATGATCGAGCTCCCTTGTAATGGCGGCCACTGATAGGTGAAGCAGCACATTCTTCCATAAATACTGCCAGTTAAGAGAAGTGTACATGCTTTCCGGCCGCTTGCGTTGCATACTCGCGTTTGTCCAGTACGTAACTAATAACGGTAAACGAGTACAAAGGGTGTGAATACGAAAACTATAGCTACTGAACTATAGAAGGTTAAAATCTTTCCCCACACATCAGTTCTAAACTTGGTAGTAAAAGAAAAGGTACTCGGCGTACTCGAAAACCCTGATCGCTGCAGACTAGCAAAAAACCAAACGCTGTTCACTTCTTCCTTGTTTTCTTTCTTCCGCTTCCAGTTTAGCACATATATAGTGGACGCCAACACACAACGCCTTCCCGGCTTTCCCGAAAGGATACGTAAACAGGGCTAATCCACTCAATACGTAATTCGCTACAACTCACTGCACTACACCCACCAGGCGCGCCTTATATTCTGGCCCAGACCACGCTGATCTCCGTCTCCGTACTGCAGCTAACTGTACGAACAACCGTGACATTTCTGGCCTGTGGTCTCAGGTGGACTGCTCGGATACTGAACAAGCAGTCTGCACCGCACAGGAAACACGCACAGGAAACACGCAGACTTCAACCTAGACTGGATCGGGGAGTGGGTGCTCACTCGTACAAATCACAAGTTACGGGTAGCCTATCATTTTGAGTATTTTACAGCGACAGCCACGCTGTGGGTTGAGCAGTTAGTGGGTACACGGATTCATAATGCGCTTGGCAACATGTGCTGCAGTAATTTGTTGTTTTAACCCTACAGTAGTTTTAAAGCGACATCTGAGTAAAACACACTGCAGGAAAGCCAACTTTGCACAATGGGCTTCACACAGGGTACATCAATCATGCATCACGTGACATAACAATGGGAGGTCAGTTCGGCAGTCCACACGGTTAGCGATGATGATGATCATGATGACGGCATACATTCTCTAAGCAGTGCTGGACTTTCGCTCTGAACTTTAGCTGAGTGGAAGTGGACTTTATTGGCAGCTTGGATTTTGAACTTCGCGAGAGAGGACTTCGTGCTTTGGCTTTGACTCAGTTCGCATGGGGGAAAGCTTCGCGTTTTGAAGCACCTTTCTCGCTAGATGAAAGGGGCTCTGAATTTTAATGTGAGCACTACTCAAGCGTTCATCGGCATGACCAGCAACGCTGCCATCAGCTGTCCGCTGAAAGCAGGTCTGAACGTGTCAGCAGGATTCTGCCTGAGCTTTAAAAAGTCACACGGACTCCATATTTTGATATCGCTGCTTGTATTTGTCCCGACAAAATGTCTTCTTAGCCATGAAGTTGTGTAAAGTAGTGAAGCCGACTTTTAGAACCTCCTGAAAACTGCTTTTGTAAGGTTCACTTTCCTACATTACTATGCGGTGAAGCCTACTCATAAAGAAAATGGAGCTCTTGCGTGTTTCGCGATATCATGCGCCCAGCAACGCTAAACTCAGCAGCACAAGAACCACGAAAGGAAGCTTAGATGCCCCCCTAGCTTTTGCGCTCCAGCCCTCAAGTGTCCGTGAATCGTTCCAAGTCGGATTGTTTAAGCCTGAAGTCTGAAGTCAGAAATTAGGAGCGGAATCGTGGCTATATGTACCCGACGCTTACTCAAGGCGGACTTCACGGGTTAGACATCTCCCACTTGGCAGACTTCGCCCACTACTGCTATTGCGCTACGCACAACTCAAATCACTCTCTACCTGCTGCATAGCCCATCTCGCAGCACTGACCGTTAATTTTCCCGCGACAGACTAATACACTTTTGTCGCGAGATTTGCCTATGCAGCTGGGTTATGCGACATGCAGGTCGCAACTTAAGTCGATAAAGAGAACGCTCATAACGTTTCACGATGCTCAGGGGTACGGAGAGAAAGATCAAGCTTCAGTCTTCTCCGGCAGCTTTTCTAAATCGCCGCGACTGCAACACCATGCATACTATTCTCCATCTGCCCCATTCTCATACCCTCGGTCATGCCAACTTGGCCTAGAGCCATCCCAGTGAACAACAAGAAACCTGTGAATACACGAGTGCTCAGCCTGTTCCACCGTATTAGCATTTGTTAGTGTGTATACGTAAGCATTAGAGGGCTACTTGCATCGAAATAAAATTGTGCGACCGTAACGTCATGCGCAGCGCTCGGTTCCACTAACGTGAATCCTGGGGAGGGGCGAAGCATGCAATGCATTCTTGTCGCCTTGGCAACGGAAATGAAACCGTTGGGGGTAGAGGTATACAGCTTCGCTGTAAAAGTCTCGTGTCTTTGAAGCACGAAGCGTTCTAGCGCGAGGCGTAAGCGAGCGTCCCGGTGTTTCCTTAGTACGCGTTACAAAGCGTTCCAGCGCGAAGCGTAAACGACTGTCCCGGTGTTTTAGTACAGTGACTACATCAGACGACGGTTACGACGACGACATGAGATGCCAACAACCCGAGCCCCTAAGGAGCTTCGCCCGTAAAATTAAATAAAAATAGGACAGGCTTGGGGCTTTTATATTTCGAAACAAGGCAGCTCGTTTCTCTCAAAATAAGTTTTTTAGCAGCGCATTTGTGCATAGCAGTGAAGCTAGCTTGGAAAAGTGCCGGGTTTCTCAGTCAAGCAGCCATTGTTGACTTTCCCACACGAACTTGGTGTATTGCATTGGAGTCTCACGACGTTGAATGGGACACGTGATAATCTCTCAAAGGAGCGTGCGAAAAAAAAAAAAAAAGAGGACCGATGCGTCCAGAATGCTACTCCCTACCGGAGAATTCCTGGTTGAGGTTTCCCTAAGATTTTTCATCCAACAGATGCACCATCGAAGACTTTAAATTTTTGCACGACTGTGTCATGTTTAATTCCGGGACATCAGTTCCTTACTCTATTACTGTTCTCTTTACGCATTCTTCGCATACGTATGTCCTTCCGGGGCAAGTATGTGCCTGGTTTCACAAATTATTGTTGCCGGTGTACGAGCGAAGCTGTACATGCGTTCCCTCGAGGCTTCCTTCTTTTCCGGTCAAGGGCGGTACTAGATTAAGAAGTAGGAATGGTCTCTCTAAGGGAACAGCTTTTGGATTAAACAACCCTGGGATTGCCAAAAGGCGCTGCTCACTTTTTCTTTCTCTTTAGTTGTCATCATGAGTGGCTGATCGCCACACCTGCCCTGGGCTGGCACTAAATTGTCAGTAATTTATTTCGTGTCTCGTCGAAGCTAGAGCCAAGAATTCTTCGTAAAGTTGCCTGCTTACGTGCTTTGAACTCAAAAGCAAGCGATTATCAGATACTTATTTACTATCACATTGTGTTTGCGGCTCCTTCTTCTTGTTACTCGCCTTTTGACGCGCATCACTCCTCCAGGCAGACCTGCCGCACTTCGCCCTGCAGTTCGAAGCCTCCACAGTCAGAGCTGTCCTCCATGTGAGCCCGTTCTACGCACGTATCGTCACGTGCAACTCTAACGGAGCAGGTATCGGGCCAATTATTGTTCCATTCCCACACGGTATCGGATTAGCGGCGCTGTGGTTAACGCGCCTGGCCGCTGCTCTGGCGACTAAGGTTCAAATCACACATGAAGATAAATTATAATCCACAGGATTAATCTTCTCTTATTTCCTCTTCACAGCAGCGGCCATTTGGAACCATTCGTGCTAACAACGACTACGACTACGGTCACTTTTCGCGTTTGATGAGACACCTAACGCTTAATAAATAAACGGCGGCTTTAGTCGAGGCCGGGGACGTCGCGGCTGTACGCAACTAACGGTTCCCGGCGAGCAGTTCCCCGCCCTCGGCTTATCGCCCTCGCCACCGAACGTATCGCGCCCACGGGGAAAGGAAGGCAGAGCGGCCCCAGATTCCTCGAAATGGGCCCCGCTCGACTTGACTCATGTTTACAAGTCGTTCGTCGAACTCGCCCACACCAGCGGGGGCCACCGACCGTGATTGTTCGCAGGGCGGCTTTTCCCGGAGAGATTATTTGGCCGCGCCGAAGATCGGCGAAGAAAGGACCCGTCTCGGCTGCGTGTCCGCTAACGAGCCCACAAAGAGGAGCTCTCCTCTGCGAGCTGCAAGCTGCGACAGCTCGTACACACTTTCAGACTTCTCGGTTCGCTGGAGAGGGGGATGTCGCCAGGGGACAAGCCTACAACTTCTGAGCCCTACGTCTTCTTGCCACCCGTGTACCTATTTACTTTGCGGCCATGGCCTGCTTCGCGTGTACGCGTTATCAGTCCAGCATCCTGTTCTAGCACCGCATGTTTGGCAGAGCACCGCTGGTGTAGAAACACGCTCCATCTCACAACGTCTGTGCCGCATTACAGGCCTATATTCGAAGCGGGATTTCGATCGAAATTTCGATAAATGTCAGCAGTGCGGTTTAGGCTTCCGTAACAAGCGAGTTCAACCTCGTTTTAAAGTGAAGCTTTAGTCCTCATTGATGCCGTAGTACGCCAATGCGTCCTGCAGAAAAGCCAACCTTCTCTGACGATGATTATGAATGATCGTGGGTGGAAGGAAAGACGAAACGCTTCCTGTGGCCGAAATCGAACCTGGGTCCCTCACGCTATGAAGCCGGCGTCTATCCGATTACTCCATTTTGACGTGGTGGACGCGAATGCCAAAAAGCGGGTACCGATTGGCGCCGTACAGTACACCCCTAACCCAAACGTTAGGCCAATGGACTGCGCACCCGGTAATCTAGACATACCCAGCTTTCTCGCTCAAAATTCCGACCTCTCAGGAACCTTGGAAAATTACGTCAGGAAAGTGATAGTCGGCACAAAGGAATAAGTCAACGGGAAGACGAAACCACTAGAAGAAGTTTCCAGGATTCTGAATAGTTTATGTGCAATTTACTGTCAAATCTTACTCCCCATGCATTTCTATGGGATAGTTTCCATGGCTCAGGAACCTAGCCGCAAAACGTGCAAGACTTCAAAACTGTGCGCAAAGAAAGTTTTCACCCCCAATATTAGCAGCGCAAAATAACTTTACGTTACGCTAAATAACTACAGAGTAATCGCTGTTGAAAGGACTGCCATGAGCGGGAAAGCTGAACATGAAGAGTGGTGTGTACCTCCAGACACATACTCGCGGTGTGGGATTTGGTAACCAAAGAATCCATCACGAGAAAGCTTCGCGTTCAACCATCGTCATCATTCGGCTGAGGGGTGCAAGATTTTATTTGTCACCTCATATTCAGTGATTTTGAGTTATTCGGAAAGAACCGCTTGTACAGCAGACAAAAAATCGAGGAAGTTAAAGGGATTCATAATTGGTTTGCCTTGGGATGCTGAGGTGTCGCGCTGATGTAAATTTGCCAACAGGTGGTGGTAATAGGCGTGGTAGTTACTGCGACGGGAGCGGCACTGGTCGCATTGTGGGCGATGTCCCCGGTCTGCGTGTGCGACAAGGGTGGCGTCTCGTTCAATTGCAAGTATGAACTGCGCCAGATGTGCCGTTTCCTTTTCAGCATTGTCCTCACGTAATCGCGAGCATAGATGCACTATGTAATTGTGTCGGAACAAAAACAAAGTCGGCAATAACCATGAAATATTTCGTTAAAATGGCCGAGGAAAGCATCAATGTCCGATGGAACGCCTGAGAAGCGTTGCTTCCGCTTCACCTTCTCGAAGGGATTTGTCCTCTCGCCGCCTGAGACCATTTGCTTCTCGATCCACCTACGCTTCACTCTTTCGAATGGCTTCGGTCTGTCTCTTACACGTTGCGCTGCTGCTCGTTCCAGCCGCCGTTTATTTGGAGAGTTGACAACAATGGTGGATTTCGCTGTCCGTCTATTCGCTCGCTTGGCTTCCCCTCCCTTACTTCATCTGTGTTGTACTGGCGTGGAGGGCCTTTCGCTACTGCTTCAAAGTGCGTGCTGTGAGAAACGTCGCGCTATGGAACGTTTCAGAGGCACGTGGTCGAGGCGCTGTTTTCCTGTTGCGGACGCCCGACGCTGGCTTATTAAATAACAGCAGAGGTGTTTAAGCCGAGCGTTATCCGTCCGTCGCGCCAAAAATCTCGCGGAGCGATTACGTCACCTCGCGTTGCCTAGCAACCCCTGGCGCAGCTGTGCATATCTTCGCTCTCGCTTCGCTAGCCTAGGCATGACTTCACCGAACCTCACCGGCGCCCGCTAAGGCGCGACGTCACTGCGCAACACATGGTAAAAAAGGCTCGTGTACAGCGTCGTCGTCCAGGCTTGCGCGTGGGACGAAGAGATAGTGGCCGCCAGCTCTGCTATCTGCGCCAATTTTTCGCTCAGCGGGCCATTTATTGCTTTCGCAATTAAATTCAGAGGACTGAGACCATCGAAAGACCGCGACTGCAAATCAGGATGACACTCATTGAGGTAGTTGCGTGAGGCAGCTGCAAACGACGCCTGTTATTGGCGCTTTCTTTGGGCTTCGCGAATAAACAAAAAATCGATATCCGCTGTTGCCCGAAGTAGAAGATGGTCTTCGGTGACGTAAGCAGCTCAGGCACTAATATAAGCTCGACAACTTTCTCCTGCATCGTTTGATGAAATATTCAGGATGAGAGGAGCAGTAGGAACTCCAAAAAGAAAACATGACATTTAAAGGGATAAGAGAAAAAAAAAAGTGCGTTCAGAAGAACTTGGCTGGCGTGCGCCCGACAGTTCTCAAATCGAGTCGCGACCCAATTTCTCAGGCACACTCCGGCAGTTTACTCCGTAATTGCCATCAAGAACACAACGTGAGTCGAATCCAAACAGCCTAGCACTATAGCATCCGCCCCCCTACCCCATGTCGAATTATTTATTTTCGGCTGTTCTAAAAGAACAGCTTACCGACAGATGGTCATTACTTTTATACCACTCTCTGATGCGTGTTCCCCGGAAAAGCAAATAAAGATAAAAAAAAAAAAAAAGAAGCGCAGAGAGAGAGAGTGAGGCTTTCGCCGTCGTTTCGCAGCGAGCGATGCTCGTAAACAGGGTTTGCCCGCCACCCGTGAAAGCCGACTGAAAGATCAGCTGCGGGTCCGCGGTGGTGTGACCGCGCACACATTTTCGTGTCCGCTTCAGACATTCCGCGCGCCCTTGTTTTCGTCGAAAACGGGGATTGCCGCCCCGCCGCTTATCAGCGACCGCCCAAAGCTAAGTGCTCTCGTTCGCTTGCTCTGCTGGGAAGTCGCCGCTGCCGGCGACTGACCGCGCGGTGAGGAACGAAAAACAGGAAGAGGAGTTGGGCGAAGGCTGGAAACTTCGAATTTCGTTCGTGTAGCGAGTGATATTTGATTTGATTCGCCGAGCGCTTTCACCCTTTGATGTAGTGAACTTTTCTTCAAAGCGAAGCTTTATATGAATAAGCGAAAGAAAGATCGGCGGTCCTGCGCACACGTGTTGGAAAGGAGTTAGAAGGGGAGGCAAAGGGCTAACGCCGGCCGCACGTCACGGCTCCGCTGGTGGACTATCTGTGCTGAGGTCATGGACGCGTTCTTTTATATTTAAAGATTACCAATAAAAAAAAAATGAAAGAAGCTCACACTAACGCCTCCTAAGACTTGACGGCAGCGGAGCTGTACGCACACGACCATCACGACGGTTTAAGTCCGCGATTGCAGCCGATTTGCTTCTTTGCTGCCGCAACAACCTTTAGTCCATCATCGTTGCTATAAGTGTGAGCTTCCCATCTTTTTTTTTCTTTCTTTGGAAGTGATGATCATTGGACATCACCGTGTCTTTCTCGTTCCGAGAAAGTGTTGCCACCATTACGACGAACGCTGGAGCTTTTTTTTTTTTTTTTTTTCATTCTTTTAAGTGGGTATGCTTGGCTTGCAAACGTGCGCCGATGACGCTGGGCGGTCGCTGCGAGGCACGCACACACCAGCGCTCGGCGTTTTCTTGGATTTTTAACTGCAGGGCGGTCGCCGCAATCTTGGCCGGTTTCCCTAGGTGGGTATGCTTGGCTTGACAAACGTGCGCAGGAAAAACTGGGCGGTCGTCGCGAGGTACGCGCACAGGAGCGCTAGGTATTTTCTTGGTTTTGTTAACTTCAGGGAGGTCGCCGCGGGCCCCCCGCTCACTTGCGCGCACACGGGAATTCCTTTGTATTTTTAGCTGCGGACACGAAAAATTACCACCGTATTTACTCGCATAATGATCGCACTCGCGTAATGATCGCACCCCTGAAGTTCGTCGTCAAAATACGACTTTTTTTATTTCCCGCACAATGATCGCACGCTGAACTTGCCGTAGCTATATATCATATGTGTGCCAAGTCTAGATGACGATGGTCGTGCTTACCTTAGTTTCCTCCTCTTTTAAAGCGGACATGGCTACATGATTGCTGCGGACTTGCCGATATTAGCGATATAGGCAAGCATGAGTTCATTATTGGTGCGGAAGAAACTCTCACTAAATGCACATAATGTACTCACAAGACAAAAAAAAAAAACAAAAAAAAAACACGCTTGGCTTGCTGCGTCAGCAGCCGTGTCTTGATGTCCCACACTGTGACAGCAGCAGCCACTTATTGGTCGACCTGTTCTCACCTCGCAGCAAACTCGTTCCGGCGCGTTCCGTAATTCATGAAAACACTGCATTTTGCACCACCTTGCAGCGTAACTGGCGGTGGTCCGTGGAGTTTTTATTATGTTTGTTATATTCATGAGACCTATCATAAATATTCTGACCTGCAACTTGCATTTTCTGCTCTGAAACGTTTTTCGCAAAAAAATCACCTCGCGTAATGAACGCGCCCCTAAATTTGCATCTTATTTTTGGAAAAAAAAAAGTGCGATCATTACTCGAGTAAATACGGTATTTTCTAAAAAGTTTTTATGTTAAAAAATAAGAGTTCGCTTTGCCCTGATGCGCGAAAGATTTCCGTATTTTTCGGCATAGCGCGCATTTTTACTTTTTGGTCATTTCTAACACATTTCAGCTTAACCAATATATATAAGGACAGATTTTCGCTTAATTTGTATTGAAGAGTGTACTGTTCTTTGTGGAAACAATTTATGTGCAGTGCGTTCAGATTGCTGCTGTCATTTTGCGCTTCACCTTTATAACGTTGACCGTACTGTCCCCCCCCCCCCCCCCTTTTTTTTTGTTGTTATTGCTGTGAAATGTCGATTGTATTTGGGTTTAGGGCGGTGTCAGTCAGATTACGTGTGCCTTTTACCTCTGTTGTACCCGCCGGACTAATTCTGTCTGAATAAGATTTCGAAGGAAATGGAGGGTTGGCTTTCTTGCGGAACGCCAGAGCTGCGCAAAGAAGCCGCGCAGAAGAAGAAGCTGCGCAGAAGAAGAGCAGCAACCGCAGGATGAGATGGTAGGTGAAACGGAGCGTCACTTCAACGTAAATAATAGAGAAACGAAAGGAGAAATTTTTCTAAATGCAGTCATAAATGAGTAACCAAGAATTACTGGTTGTCGACTATTCTGCGGTGGGATCGGAGTCCGTCATACCAGGGACTAGCGCGTCTACGGATCATCACTTTTCAGCAACTGGAGAGATTTCAACCGGGCCGACAATACTTCACCTTCTTGAAAGCATGCTAGAAAACTCGCATTTCTGCATTATAATGTTTGCAAAATTCTTTGTTGTGTTTTTTTGTTGCCTTGTTTAACTTCTTTCTGATAATTTTTCTCTAGAACCCTTTTGATCGACCACTATTATTACCTGAATACGAAGTATTATAAACATCCATACATCAAAGCAAAGATACTAGTAGGAAAAATATTCGAGTTGATGCGCCGTCAGTTCTCATCATTTGCATTAAATTCATTGTAAAAAATATTCGATATTCGCACGCTTTTAAAAAAAGGGTGTACTCGTAGCGTTTCTTAAATAAATAAAGTCGGAAGAACAATGAAAATGTATGTGCTGGTATGACAAAATTAAAATGAAACGTCGATAAACCTAAATAAAGCAATGAAAGTGGTGGAGTAAGGCGCTTACAACAAGCCAATGTTTACAGACCTCTTGTTATGCGGCGCAGGTACGTGTGGCTGATGGTCTACTATTTGACAGCAATTTCAAAACACCTTTTAATGCGTAGCATTCTTTGCTGAGTACCCCCGCAGCCAGGACCGTGTAACACACTGCATTTCCACAAAAGTACAGATATTGCGGAAGTTCCGCCTGTAATCATTATAATAGCGTAAATGTAGATAACTGGTCACACGAAATTTTGAAAAACTAAAAAAAAAAAAATGACAAAAATATTAAAGAATACGGGAAGTGCGGAACGTGTAACGCGCTAAATTTCCCCAGTAATGCAAATTTCGCAATAGTTCCACCTGTAGTCGTTATAATGGTGAAAGTTGAGATAATTAATCGAATAAAATTTTGAAAAACTGAAAAATATACAAAAATTACGGAAAATAGCAAACCGTACACAACACCCTGCATTTCCACAATAATGCAGATTTTGCGGAAGTTCCACCTGTAATCGTTATATTAGCGTAAATGAAGATAATTGGTCGAACAAAATTTTGAAAAACTAAAAAATTAAGAAAAAAATTACACCATTTTCCCGTAGGGGAACCAAGCAGCCATGGGGTCGACTGAAGTTCCCATTAGTTTTCAGTTCGTCGTTTCCGTTGACGTTCAGCTTCGCGTGCCTTCGTTGTATCAGTAGCTTCTTGGCGTAGTTTGAATAAGTGAAGGACATAAGGCGCGTTCGTTGCACATGCTCCCGTCTCGGTTTGTAGCGCAGTGGGAAGAGCGCCACGTACCTCCCGTCGCGGCCATAGAATCGTGAGATCGAAACCGGGTGCCGCCTAACTATTTCTTTTTATAGTGTACTGCGCTGGCGTCAGGCCAAACGCTGACAGTGCTGAAGAGACGCGCATGCGCAGTAGAGTGCGGACGGCGGACAACGAGGGAGGGAGGGACACAGCCCCGAGCATGAGATGCTTCGCATTTAAAATACGAAAAAAAAACCGCAAACCATACAACGTCCTGCATTTGCACAATAATGCAGATTTTGCGGAAGGTCCACCTGCAATCATTATATTAGCGTAAATGGAGATAAATGGCCGAAAGAAAATTTTAAACACTATGAGATAAGAAAAATATAAAAAAACAATTATGGAAAATGGCGAACCGTGTAACGCCCTGCGTTTCCACAATAATGCAGATTTCACCAAAGTTCCGCCTGAAATCGTTATAAATAGGGTAAGTAATTGGTCGGAAAGGATTTAGAAAAACCCAAAAAATTTGGCTGTAACGAACTCACGCTCAAGACAAGCGGCATAAGTATGCTGCGCATTAGTAGACAATTCTCTGAATTTTTGCATTTTTTTTTTGCTCAGTCAGGTGTCGTGACTATTAACGGGACCCCAGCTTCCTCGCATCGCTTACACAGCCCTCACGAGGTCTCTGTTGGTCTGAGCGTTGGACAACAACAAAGGCAGGAGTGCCGAGTGTGAAGAACGAAGTTGTCGTTCGGTGGGGTTATAAATCGCTCCTTATCGCACCGAACAATTGCTCAAGGACACAAACCAGCGCCCTTGTAGGATGACGACAGCCATCAAATCCCGCAAACAAAGCTCGCTGCACACTTCACATTGCCGCTATGGCCATGTTTTCCTGTAATCTGCACGTCGTATCAGCAGCATGTTGTTTTCCCGTTGTCGTCTTTGCGAGTGGAAAACCAGGAAATGTTCTGTGTTCTGTTTGGGGAAACAGGCTGTTCGAGTATCGGAAAGGGCTTTAGTATCGTTGACCAGCCGCCGGGGGTATATATAGCCTTGTTGCCGTAAACAGAGAAAACAATTCTAGAGAATAAACCCACAAAATCGAATGTAAGTTCCGTCAATGCCACAGATATGTTTGCACTCGCCTGTGAATTTGACTCTTGTGACTGAGGCCACATCGGCGCAACCGAGGACCCCGGTTCGGTGGGTTTTGGGACGCTGTATTCTCAATTTCGCCCGAGAGTCGCCATATAAATAGAGCTATATATAGGGGTTCAGTATACTCCGCGCACTTCTCTATAACCTCATTGATCGTGTGAATATGGTTCCTTAGGTTGACTGAAATCTAAGGTGGCAGAAATTCTGTTAGCGATTACCTTGTTAAGTACCTTGTAGATGACTGACACTAAGCTGATTGGCCTGCAATTTTTCAAGTCCTTTAGGTCACCTTTCTTATGAATTAGGATGATGTTCGCGTTCTTCCAAGATTCCGGTACAGTCGCGGTCATTAAACATTGCGTGTGCAGGTACATATATTGTTACGTGGCGGCAGAAGCAATGAGACGAACCATGGAGGATGATGACGCGATCTATTTGGACTACGAGATGACCTATTTACATTATTTACAAGGGAGCTGTTGCTCTCCTTCGTCGTTCTTCATCGGGCCCACAGCGGCGCATACCCTACTGCGCCCTTCTTCGTCTCCTCGTGACATAGCCCCCGCGTCGAACGCGACCGTCCCGGTCGAGATCACAATAAATGTTCTGATGCGGTGAGGACGCGAATGAGAGGAGAAGAGAGGGGAAATGTTCTGACCGCCACGGATTACGATGGTTCGATGAGCTGCGGCCCCTGAACAGCGTTTCCCGCCGATGGAGTGAAGCAGCGGCCAAAGCCCTCGGAGCTCCGCCGGAGAACTGGGCAGGGGATCGGCGTCGTCGTATCGTTGGGTCGCGGCTGGTCACGTAGGAAGGTCACGGCGGGTCACTGGCTGGGGAAACGGGGCTGCGGATGGTCATGTCCATGGCTCACCGGGGCTGGGGCGGGCCGACGGGATCCAAGAGGCTTGTAGCAATAGCTTCGGGAGACCAGACCGGGCGATGCTGAGACCCCGATGGGTATCGAGACCCAGCAGCTCCACCAAAATGTTACGTGGCGGCAGAAGGAATGAGGCGAACCATGGAGGATGACGACGCGATCGATGTGGACTACGAGATGACCTATTTACATTATTTACAAGGGAGCTGTTGCAGAGCGTTCGCCCAGGCTGCACGCCCCACACACAGCTCTCCTTCGTCGTTCTTCATCGGGCTCACAGCGGCGCATACCCTACTGCACCCTTCTTCGTCTCCTCGTGGCAATATATATATATATATATATATATATATATATATATATATATATATATATATATATATATATATATATATATATATATAGATAGGCCGTAGACAGGAGGCGACCAGACCGTGCCTTCGTAGCTCCTTTATTTGGAGGCGAGCGGAAGAGAACCGAAGATGGCGATCAAGCCCAAGCACTGATGATGATCGCCGATGAAGCGGGATCGTCGATGATGATGAGTATGTACAAGGAATGAAGAAGTTATCATCTCAAGGAGGTGGTGATGATAGTGAGCAATTGCTACCTACGGTGGCAGACAAGCTGTAGCTTCAAACAAAGCTCACTATATATATATATATATATCTATATATATATGTATATATATATATATATATATATATATATATATATATATATATATATATATATATATATATATATATATATATATATATATATATATATATATATATATATATATATATATATAGCGAATCAGAAAATGGGAAATGAGGGGCTCCGTGAAATCAGACAGAAAATAAGGGTTGGCAGTCAAGAAAACCTCGGTTAAAAAGAAGGTCCCCTTCACCCCGAGTGGTCCGAGTGGCGCTGGCTACCACCCCCAAGTGCAGGAAACAAAAATACCTTAACATAAATACCCGAGAAAGTGCTGGGGAAACAGCCCCGCCGGTAGCGTAGTGGTTATCGCACCAGACCGGTATTCTGGAGGTCGTGGGTTCGGATCCCACCCGGCGGGCATTTTTTCACCACTTTCTTTTCGACTAAAAAAATTCTTCATCTCTTTCTATGACCCACCACAACCTCCCCTTTGCTTTCCGAGGTTTTCTTGACTGCCAACCCTTATTTTCTATATATATATATATATATATATATATATATATATATATATATATATATATATATATATATATATATATATATATAGTGTTCAATCATCCTTCCCCTGGGATTAATCCAGTGACAGACAAACAGGCCGAAACTTTTGCCTTGGAGGAAAGAAAATATTTCCGCGCTCAGGTACGCCAAAAAATGACTTACTATTAGGGACGGGAGAATATTCCGTGCTGTCGATTATTCGATCGACTTGCTCTCTATTCGTCATTCGCTTCGATCCGAATGCAGGTATTCGATATTTTCGAATTATTCGGCGCTTCCCAATACATAGCCGAAAGCCAAGCTTTTCGGTCAAACCTTCCAAGATGTCATCCCAGGCTTGTCGCAAGACCCCGCCAACGTGGACATTTCTTCATGACTGCCAAGTCGTTGCCGTGCATAGAGGTTCGACGAGCTCTCGGTGTCATCACCCTTTCCGTTTAAAGACGGCACTGTAACGACACCGCTGCCGATATCGCGGCACGAAGTCAGTGCACTTGTGCTGCCGATTCGATAAAGAATTAGCGGAATGCTGAATGGCGGCGTGTAACCTCGCTTTGATTGGATACGGCCACGGATGCTAGTGGCGACAATTAATACTCTCTTTTTAGCGGAGCGTCTAGGTGGCGCTAAAAGTTCTGGAGCCAACTGCGTGTCACTTTTACATTTTGGTACTGCTTATTGCATTTGAATATAAATCTTCCAGTCCAAGTGCGCCCATCACTTTTGTATTTACATTTTTTTGTATCTGCTTAGAGTTTAGTAAATTAGAATATAGTGTGAGTTGTGACGGACAAGTGACAAACTACTTGGGCGCCCCTGAGTTCCCCCGGTCTGAAAACCCTCTGGAGTGGTGGAGGAATCACGGCAGCCGGCATTACCCAGCGCTTGTCAAGATGGCACGAAACAATTTCTGCCACCCATGCGAGGAACACGAGGCCGTTCTCGACAGCAGGAAATGGCGGCAGCCGGCGAGAGCTGCTTCTCCAGGAGCATGTGAAGCAATTACAGGTTTTCCCGCTCAATTTAATCCAATCGCCATACATTTCAATCAGCCGCCAGTCAGTTTAATCCAGACGCCATTCAATTTTATCCAGGTGCCAGCGACTTTAATGCAAGTACGAATTAATTGAATTCCTTCCCCAACCAAATTAATCCAGCTACCAGAAGAATGTTCAAGAGTGCTTTGCGCGAAATTACGCACAGCTTTGCGGACTCTGTTGGGCGTGGTGCGGTGAAAACGTGGCGTTTCTTGAGCCATTATGTGCAAAATATCTTACGCGAACAGCTTAACGTGTACATTTACCCGCCGCGGTCACCTCTGTGGCTAAGGCGTTGCGCTGCTGAGCACGAGGTCACGGGTTCGATTCCCGGCCGCGGCGGCCGCTTTTCTGATGGAGGCGAAAAGCAAAAACGCCCGTGTGTACGAGATTTCGGCGCACGTTAAAGATCCCCAGGTGGTCAAGATTAATCCGGAGCCCTCCACTACGGCGCGCCTCATTGCCTGCGTTGCGTCGGCGCGTTGAACCCTACAATCAGCAATCAGTCATTAACGTACATTTACCAACACGCGCAGACAATTGGTGCCGCGTTCTGTGAGCTGATCGCCTGCGAGAGCGCCGTCGATAACACACGTAAGAAGTATCGTGTGCTCTTCGCGTAACATTGCCTTCAGAAAATTATTTGAAAAAAAAAAAGACACATTACTTAAATGTCCTTTGCATTCCAATTTTCAAATTATGAATGCTTTTCTGCAGAGTTAAGCATTATTCCCAAATTATAATATCGTCTGCGAGATCGTCAGAAATATCGCCTGCTCGCGACAGAAGTTTCATCTGTTCGTGTAAAAATACGCTGGCAAATCTGCTGGCGTAACAATACGCGAGCAGATGATACCTCTGACGATCTCGCAGACGACCAACACACGGCACCAACGGATCAAACGAGACCGCTCTCCTGGTCTGCGGGTGTTAGTAAATGTCCATTAAGCTGCGCGTGTGATATTTTGTACATAATGGATTAAGAAACACCACGTTTTCACCAGTTTTCACCACACCACGCGTAACAAGTCCGCAAAGCTGCGCCTAATTTCACACAAAACACTCGTGAACATTCTTCTGAAAACTGGATTAATTTGGTTAGCGAAGGGATTAAATTGGTCCGCACTGAAATTAATTTCGCTGGCACCTGGATTAAATTACGTGGTGTCTGGATTAAATTAGATGGCGCTTGGATTAAATTCCCTGCGGGAAAACCTGTAGTATTTCTCCACGAAAACGTCTGAGTACAATCAGTGCTTTACTGGTCACGAAACTGCTCCGTATTTCAATGGGAGAGCTTCATATGCTGCGTTTGGACGCCGTGCGGTGGCGCCACCATCTCACTGATGTCACTCCTCGAGCGGCGTTGCGCTGCTCGAACGGCGGAGACGGGGCGAGTTGTGTTTTGTGCAGGAAAAAAAATGTAACGTGTATCTCGCGCTGTTGTGATGCGACTTAAGTTCCTGAGAGGTTGGAATTTTGAGCGAGAAAGCTGGGTACAGTCGAACACGGATATATCGAACACGGGTATATCGAATTATTGTCTATATCGAACTCATAAATTATCCCCTTGAAAATTCTGTGTAAAAGTATAGGAATTCGTACGTTTATATCGAACCGTATTTTTCCCGACATCGGGTATATCGAACGCCGCGGGAGCTGGTAGGTGCTCTTCGGCGGTCGCTGCACCCCCGATTGAGGTTGAGAAGGATCTGGATGAATGCGCGGGCATGGCGAAGGTCGGGTACAGGAGGCGACTCCTCGATAGGCTTTTGATGAACCTCCGCGTGGGCACCGAGCTTAAGGTTAACCTGCTGGGAGCCATACATATGATGACAAGCGCTTGGAACGGCGTGAAGAAGGAGACCGTGGCCAACTGCTTCCGGAAGGCAGGCTTTGTGACGGCCGAACTTTCCGAAGCTTGCGAAGACGGCGACGACGACGACGAGGGCATGGGCGACACGTTTCGTGAGTTGTCGTCCCTTTTCCCGGCTGCTGTTCCAGCCGGAGTGTCTGCGGACGACTTCGTGAACGCTGACACCAATGTTCAGGCTGTTTCGAGCCTCGGTGACGAGGATATTGTAGCTGCCGTCGCAGGAACCCAGGCCGATAGCTCGAGTGGTGAAGATCGTCCGGACGAGGAGGCGGCTACACGATCGTACTCCGCGGGTGAAGTGGCCGCTGCGTTCAGCTTGATTCGCCGTTGTAGCGGCGACATGGAAGGAACTGGGCTGTCGCACCTGGACGGCCTCGAGAAGATTGAGACCAGCGTCTTTAATTTCATTTCCAGGACGAAGAAGCAGGCCCAGATCAGCGATTTTTTTTTTCACGGAAATAAAGCGTCCTGTTGCGTCGTGAGTGCGGAATTAGTTGTCATTCTTGAATGCCCCCATCGGTAAGTGATCGTTCGCCATAGGTGAGGTCTCAGAGCCCATATTTTTTATATCAAATTTTTCATATATGGAACTATTTCGCGATCTCCTTGGAGTTCGATATATCCGTGTTCGACTGTATAAGTTCGGAAAACGGCAAAACGTATTACGCATGGCATTTCCCCAATAATGCAGATTTCGCGAAAGTTCCGCCTTTAATCGTTGTAATAGAGCAAACGGAGATAATTGTTCGAACGAAATTTTCAAAAACTAAGAAATAAGAAAAAATACTTTAAGTAGTGCAACGACGATGCCGAACACGTGTTGTGTCCCGGGATGTCATTCCTTGTACAACGATACAACTAAAAATGTTTCCTTGTTCTGTTTACTGAGCGACGGGGAGCTGCGTGAGAATTGGAGGCGCGCCATTCCAAGGCAAGAAACGGGAGATTTCAGCTTCGATTAGAAGTGTGTGACAGTGTGTGGGAATGCACTGTGTGTGAGAATGAAAAAAAGCAATGTACCCTTTTGAGAGCATCCTGGACCTAGAATTGTACAAGGCTAACTTGAAGCCGGATTTTTGTCAGATCAGTCAGGTAGTAGCGGTTCTTCATTACCTGTTTGCAAACTTGTATTACCCTGCATGCGCTCAGGCTCGAATGTAAAAAAAGCGTTGGGACGACCTTGTGCTTTTACTTTTCATATTTCCACGAATTATCCCTTAAGGTTCGTTTTGTTTGTTTTGTAACCACGCGTGGCCGCTTCCGGTTTTCTTACCTGGCGTTTCAACCGGAGCGCCCGTTTGCTCTTTTTGTCGTACGTCCCGTCGTTTGATATGAAAAGGGTGTCACCTTGCCGCTAACTTTATTTTTTGTTTCTTCGACAGTGTTCTCGATCCTATTTCCATGAATCTGAAATTAATAACGTTCCGAGAGTAATGCATGCATAGTAATTTAGGCACGAGAGTAATTTAGGCCTGCTGCCATCAAACATTTTCTTTGAATGTCCTTAGTTCCAGGGCATGTCCATAGTAGGTGGTGAAGGTCTGCCGGAACCGTTTCCTCACATCAGGTTGGACATTTCACATGTCCTCGGTAGTCCCCTTTCCATCCACTCGTGCGGGCAGGAGTAAGAGCCACGCCAAGTCGGATCCTTCGTAGTACAACCTCCTCCATCCTGGTAAGATTGAGGGGAGGAGAACCGAACACGGAGGAATGAGAGCACGCGTTCGGCGTTGTTATGACTCACTGGCGCCATGTTTGCGCGGGTCAGTCGCCCGCCGGTCGACCACCCCACCGCTTGTCGACGGAAACGAAAGGAGGCCGACACGACGCCGCGGCAGCCACTGATTGACAGCGGCTTTTGAGCGGTGTTGAGTGTTGTTGCCCCAAAAGGGATTAAAGGGACACTGAAGCGATTTGTAAACATTGCGGGATTACTAGCGCAAATTGTAGTTCGGAGTCCGTAGGCATTGTTTCGACCACTCTGGCCGCGTTTACGCGAATTTATTTAGTAGAAAAATCAATTCGAAAATGCTGTCCTCCTCTCTTTACGCTCGCCCATTTTCTGTGGCGTTTTCGTGTGACGTCAGCAGGAGATGAGCTGGAAAATGGCTGCGCTACTGCACGGTTCGCCGACCAGCCGACCTACCGATCGAGTCAGTCGGCCCAGCGTTTCGTCCGCCGGCCGCCGACGGGTCGTCGCTATTCGCTCGCTCAATTGAAACTAAGCCACAACACCTTTGTGAATGAAAGAATGTGCCTTTCCTTACGTTGTTAGTTTGTACACTGTCAAACTCAGAGTCCGGGTCGCTCCACACAAGCGCTGCGCAAGTGCACATGCGACGCTTCGCTGACTTTACGCTAGTAGGAAAATCTAAGGCCAATTGAAGGCGGGAGAAGAGTCAGCGAAGTCAATATAGGTACTAAGAAAATAAAATCACCTGAAACTTTTACCGTACAGCGCAAAACTAGGGAGCAGGAAGCACTTTCTGCGCTGGGTAAACAAGCACAGCGGTCAGCAGCACGACCGCACATCTGCGAACGCTTTTCCGTCAAAGAAATGCAATTGCTAGACGTGAGATATTGTGGAAGTTTGGGAGACACTTACTGCAGGAGTGATATACAACAAATAGTCACATAAAGCACTTAAAATGCTTAAAATAAATAAAAGTGTAAACTGGTCATACATTATAAACCTTATATGTCCAAACCTGCCAGCGCCGGCTCGTGGCCTAGCGGTCTGAGGCGCTGGAATTTGTTTCGAAAGTCGCACGTTCGAATCCGCGAGGGTACATGTATATTTTTTTTTTGTTTGTATGCGGCCGATGTTTTCTGAACTGAGTTCACCATTTTTGGGCCGTAACGTTCACTGCTCCACGAGCGAGATCGCAGAACGCGCGCATACTGACAATGACACGCTAGCGAGTTCTCGTTGGCGTGCTGTTGCCACAAGCACCGACTGCTTGCGGGCAGTGGGCCCAGGCCTGAATCAGCACACCCTTGGCCTGGTGCGAACTAGCTTTTTACGAACAGACATGAGTGAGGCAAGCTCCGAATATGCGGGAAAAGCGCATGGCATTTGAGAGTCTGCGGTGACGCGGAGGGCGTTCATCCACTGCGTAGGCCTCGTCTAGTGATTTCTACGATTCCAAGCCGCCCTGGGAGGTTTATCTTAGACATTTGACAGCCGACAACATGGCAGAAGCGCGGTACGGCGATAATTGAGAAATCGAGAATGCCCATCCAACAACGCCATCAGATGTCAAGCATGTTGTTTTACAGAACCGAAACCGAAACCAAAACTTTTGATTGCTAACCTTGGGCATCGTCCAATCACGGTGCCCCCCCTCCTGACGTCACAGCCTTTAGTTGGTACGGCCGCCGCAAACCGCGCATAGTACTTTTTCTTCTTTCGCGCTTTGTAAAATAATTACCGATTTGTCAACCGGATAAACGATGAATAGTGTGTTAATTTGAGCCAGTCTACACAGTGCAAGCAAAAACGGGAGCTTGACAAATTCACTTCAGTGTCCCTTTAAGGAGCCGCCGGTTCCCCCGGCCTAAGCAACTGAACGCGTGTGCGCGTGAAAGCCCAGACGGCGACGACCGGACAATGGGACCCAGTGGCGGCGGCAGCACAGCGAAGAAGGCAGTGGCAATGGTCAAGCCATTAACCCTTCCCTGAGTGATTCCACGAACCTTGTTAATCTGTGCTGTTAGGCTCCCTGGGAACGCAGCGCGCGGCAGACACCAAAAGGATACGCGGCGCCCGCGCGTCTTCCGTTCTTTCCCTCTACTACAGGCTCCTGACGAGTGGCAAGGGGGTGTGTGTGTGCGTGTGCTGTGCATCTGCCGACATACCTGAAAGGCGTGTCCCTACCCGAGGGCGGTGCTTCACAGCGAGGAACGTACACATCACCAT
Organism: Haemaphysalis longicornis; assembly: GCF_048455015.1. Taxonomy (NCBI): domain Eukaryota; kingdom Metazoa; phylum Arthropoda; class Arachnida; order Ixodida; family Ixodidae; genus Haemaphysalis; species Haemaphysalis longicornis. The sequence goes on from NW_027526295.1 coordinate 183,122,140, forward strand.
TGGTCCGCATTGTTTTTTATGGGGATCCCTAACCTAGGGAACTAGGGATCGGGGGTCAACAAAAAGGGCGTGCTGCGGCCCGCCAAGATCTGTCTTCTGTCTTCATCTCGACAACTCACTGTGAAAATGTAAATAAACCCGTTGAGTTTGCTCTAAGCTCTCCCCTAGTCCTGGCTCGACGAAGCGAAGGCGACCGGACCCGCTACCAGCAGACTGCGGTCGCTACAACTCGCAACAAGACGCAACAACTGGATGGCAAGCGGTTGGATCTGAGCCTGGACGTCGGAGAATGAACAACACGCCGAGATCATGGAGATTGACAGCTGTGAACTGGTGAGTGCTGGCTTTGGTTTTTTGGTTGCCAGGCTGATAAGATAGAAGTGCAATCTTTTCGCTGGTAGAGGCTACCACAGAAGCAGTTGTTTCCGGAACTTCTGGGTAGAGAGTGAGCCGCACCACACTAGTTCTCTGTCATGGATTGGAAGCGTTTGTTGAGGAATCAGCTGCTGATTCTGGGGGAGGAGCTAGGAGCAGAAGTAGATTCGGGGATGAAGAAAGACGCAATTGTTCACGCTATCGAGGGCTTGAATCTGAGCAGTGAAGATATTACAGAAACATGGAACGAGATTCAAAAGCAGCAGGAACGGGAGCGTGAGAACAGGCGTGAGCAACAGGAGTGCCAGCTAAAGCAAAAGGAACTGGAAGTAGAACGGCTGCGCCTGGAGGTGGAAGTGAGGAAGATGGCCTAGGTTCAAGGAGTAGAGGTAGCAGGAAGACAAAATCTTTGTGATTTATCTAAGCTAATGCAACCCTTCAAAGTAGGGCAAGATGTGGGCCTCTTTCTCGTGAACTTCGAGAGAACCCGTGAAAAAGCGAAGCTTGGCCGTAGCACATGGGCTCGAAACTTGCTAAGTTTGCTGCCATGTGAAGCAGCGGATGTGATCGCGCGGCTTCCGATGGAGGATGCGGACGATTATGACAAAGTGAAGGATAGCCTTCTAAAGAGGTTCCGACTTTCGTCAGATGCGTTCCGGCAGCGGTTTCGCAATCTTGGCAAGAAGCAGGGCAGCACGTATTCTGAGTTTGCCTACGAGTTGAAGGTCAACTTGGTAGAATGGATGAAGGGAGCCAGCGCTTTTGGGAACTTCGAGAAGGCTCTTGAAGTAGTGGCTTTCGAACAGTTTTTTTCTAAGCTTTCAGAGCCAATGAAGCTCTGGATCCAAGATAGGGCCGGAGTAGTAACAGTGCAGGCAGCTGCCGACTTGGCTGATGAGTACGCGTCACGCCGGGGAGAAAGGGACGAGGTTCCTCCCGCAAAAGCGGGAGATAAGGGAAAACCTTGGACGGCGAAGCAGGGCGCTGGCGCAGGTATAACGGCACAGAAAAAGGCGGACTTCGCTGCAAGTAGTCAAGGATCACAAAACAAACAGGAGGGAAAGGTTTCGGAGAGTTCTCCCAAAAAGAGTCCGTTTGACGCTAGGCAACCACCTACCTGCTACAAATGCAAGGAGGTCGGTCACATTGCCATAGGCTGTCGTAGGCCCAGGCCAGCCCTTTCGTACACTTGTGACTCTGCGACTAGCGAGGAGCTACTTAGTCCTTACCTTTTTAACCTAACAGTGAACGGGAAGCCATGCCGCGTCTTACGAGACAGTGGGGCAACCATTGATCTGGTGCACCCGGACTATGTGGCACAAGCAGATTACAACGGCAAGTGCGCATGTATTAAACCGGTTTTGCAAGAGGGAAGCATTTGTCTCCCGGTAGCTCGAGTAGTCATCACTGGGCCGTTCGGAGAAGTAGAGACGGAAGCGGCGGTGTCAGACAAGCTGCCCTCGCAGTACTCCTACTTGTTCTCGAATCAGACCGACCGTCTGCTTAGAGAACAAGGGAAAAGTTTTCAGGAGGGAACAGTCCAAGCCTTGACTAGAGCTAAAGCACGCACGCCAGCAGCCGAACTAGAGCGGAAAGAACCGAGTTTCACCGGAAGTACAGCAACACCAGCTGGAGTCAGCACAGCGGAGTCTACTATTCCGTCGCCTACTGAAAAAAAGAGAGATGGGTCAGAGGAGGAGACTCGCGCTGATATAGCTGAAGGGGAATCGGAAGAGGGGCTGCTCGTGTTGCCTGTATCCAAATCACTAGGCAATGTACAGGGGAAAGTGACAGGAGACGAGCTCATCGAGCAGCAGAAAAGCGATCCCAGCTTTAAGGAGATTTGGAACACCGTCAGGGAAGGGGTGGCGAAGAAGAATATCAGTTTTCCCGTCAAAAACGGCATCTTGTACCGCCACTACCAGGATGCAAAAGGTCGCACGTTTGACCAGATTGTAGTTCCGACTAAGTATCGGCATTACATTGTTGATCTCTGTCACGGAGTTGGTCGGTTGGGGCATTTAGGAGCTCGGAAGAGCAAAGATAGGCTCCTAACGGAGTTTTATTGGCCAGGATGCTTCACCGAGGTTGAGAACCACGTAAGAGCGTGTGAAACCTGTCAGAGAGTGGGAAAACCGCACGAGAAGGGAAAGGCGCCACTTGAGCTCCTTCCGCTCATTTCAGGGCCCTTTCGAGAGCTGGTAATAGACGTTGTGGGACCACTCCCAGCGACAAAATCAGGCTACCGGTATTTGCTTGCCGCTGTTTGTCCACCAGCCAAATTTCCAGAGGCGATCCCAATGAAGGAGCAGAGCTCGGTAGAAGTAGTCAACGCACTACTGTCTATTTTTTCTAGAGTGGCCTTACCTAAGGAGATACAGTGCTACCAGGGTTCAGTGTTCAGCAGCGTTCTGACTGCGGGCTTCCTGGAGAAGTGCGGGATAAGGCTGATGAACCGAGTTCTGCAGGGGGCTGAAGAATACGCTGTTCCCTACTTAGTCGACCTTGCTATGTACTACAATACATGGGAAGACCACCTGTACCATCTTAGCGATGTCCTTAGACGTTTGACACACGCTGGACTGACAGCGAAGCCGGCTAACTGCCAGCTAGCTCGCGCCGAAGTACGGTACCTAGGGCACGTGGTAAGGCAGGGCAGGAGGCGACCTGACGAGTTGAAAGTAGAGGCGGTTAGCGAATTCCCGCAACCAGAAATGGAGGGTGCTTCCCAAGGCCTCAAAACGGCTCTTGTTAGCTCGCCCGTATACGGCATGCACCGAACTATGATCGTCCCTTTACTGTGCAATGCGATGCCCGCAACAGAGGCATAGGAGTAGCACTCTGCCAGGAGGATGACAACGGGAACGAGAACCCGGTGCTGTACGCCAGCAGGAAACTCTCGGTTCGCGAGGAGGCCTACAGTGCGTCAGAAAAAGAATGTGCCTGCATTGTGTGGGCCACCCAAAAATTGGCCTGCTACCTCTATGGAACTTCTTTTGTCTTCGTCACTGACCACTCACTGCCCACTGACGTGGCTGTCGCAAATGTCGGGAAAGAATCCGCGACTACTACGCTGGAGCGCTTGCGCTTCAGGAGCTTAACTTCACTGTGAAGTATAAGAAGGGTTCCGCCAACGCCAATGTTGACACATTAAGCAGAGCCTTTTAGCTTTTTCGCTTTTGCTTTCTTTTGTTTTCAGTTGAGGAACGTTTTTCTGTAGTGATTTTGAGTAGTGTTTTAAGTAATTCAGTCTAAGTTTTTAGCTGTGAGCAAGAGTATTAGTGTGGGTGCCATTAGTAAAAAAAAGCGTGGGTGCATTGTAGCACCTTTGAAAGAGCAGCCTGGTTGCCGAAAACTCATTGCCGGCGCTTGCTGGTTCAGGTTGGTCTTTGTGGTTTCAATGGTGCTGGAAGAATGCTGCTACTGTGATCTCTCCCGTCGAGCAGCTGATACTACACGACGTCCGAGATCTTCCCGTCGGCGGAGGAGCTGTTATGACTCACTGGCGCCATGTTTGCGCGGGTCAGTCGCCCGCCGGTCGACCACCCCACCGCTTGTCGACGGAAACGAAAGGAGGCCGACACGACGCCGCGGCAGCCACTGATTGACAGCGGCTTTTGAGCGGTGTTGAGTGTTGTTGCCCCAAAAGGGATTAAGGAGCCGCCGGTTCCCCCGGCCTAAGCAACTGAACGCGTGTGCGCGTGAAACCCCAGACGGCGACGACCGGACAATGGGACCCAGTGGCGGCGGCAGCACAGTGAAGAAGGCAGTGGCAATGGTCAAGCCATTAACCCTTCCCGGAGTGATTCCACGAACCTTGTTAATCTGTGCTGTTAGGCTCCCTGGGAACGCAACGCGCGGCAGACACCAAAAGGATACGCGGCGCCCGCGCGTCTTCCGTTCTTTCCCTCTACTACAGGCTCCTGACGAGTGGCAAGGTGGTGTGTGTGTGCGTGTGCTGTAGTCTAGGTGGTGTTGGTGCTGTGCATCTGCCGACATACCTGAAAGGCGTGTCCCTACCCGAGGGCGGTGCTTCACAGCGAGGAACGTACACATCACCATTGGTCCGCATTGTTTTGTATGGGGATCCCTAACCTAGGGAACTAGGGATCGGGGGTCAACAAAAAGGGCGTGCTGCGGCCCGCCAAGATCTGTCTTCTGTCTTCATCTCGACAACTCACTGTAAAAAATTCCCCCGCATTTCCCCGAGGGGGAGAATGTGAAAGTGCGAATGCACGGTTGTCGGCCCGCTTGCGGCGCTTGCGCTCGGCCCCCGCAGCCCACCGCCTCGCCGCCTTCTCTTCCATCTCTTCCATCGGGTTTGTAGTATCACGTGTACACCACGCAGTTATCAAGCCGCTATAACGCCGCTGAGTCGCCAACGCACGCCGCTGACGACGTAGTTTGAATGCGTTAAAGATATAAGGCGCGTCACTAACACAGATATCAGCGTCGTGTCCGTGGCTTGGATTCTGCCTTCGGCTGCCGAAAGGAGCGGACGCAGGATGGTTGGCTCCGTGCGAGCTGTGTTAGCGGCCGACGCTGACCGTGGTGAACCGTATTCTTCGTTGCCAAAGGATTACCGTGTTGTACTGCCCCCCCTGCCCGCCGGAGAAGCGATGAATCGCGTGGTCGTTCTGCATTGCGACGTCGGCGGTCGACCGTATAGAATTGACGACTTCAGAGAACCGTTGAGAGACGCCGATGTTATAAAGGAGGTTGGTGTCATAGGAGCGTTCCAGATGTCTCACGTATGGCTCGTTAATTTTCGGACGCACGACGCGAAGAAAAAACTGCTGGAACGCGGGCCGCTCAAAGTGAAAGGACGCCCCTGCCTCGTCGTTGACCCAGTAAGGCACGAACTCCGGGTGAAGCTGCATTGGGTCGCCTTCAACGTGACCAACGAGACCATACGCAAGGTATTCTCCGAGTACGGCGACGTGAAGGAGGTGACGAGTGATAAGTGGCGTGTCGAGGACTTTGAGAACTCCGAGTCGACAACACGGATTGTGCGCCTCGTTTTGCACGAAGGTGTCACTCCAGACCGGTTGCCTCATCAGCTGCGGTTGGGCCCCGGCACTGTGCTCGTCGCGGTGCCTGGACGAGCCCCAATGTGCCTCAGGTGTCAGAGGGCTGGTCATTTTCGCCGAGAATGCCGGGTCCCCAGGTGCCCTGAATGTCACGCCTTCGGGCACGAGCAGGCAGACTGCACCCGCTCGTATGCCCGGGCTGTGGGTCGAGGTTTGGAGGGAGACAATAGTGACCTCGTTATGGACGAAGAAGAAGCCGAAGGTGCAGCGGCGCCCGCAACGCCTGAACCCCCGAACGCTAACCTCGAGAAGGCAACGGGCAAGGCCACTTCGGGAAAGGAACCGAGCAAGACAGTGACGACGCAGGGAAGCATCGGACCAGCAGCCGACTCTTCTCTGGAGGCGGACGCCGGCGATTCAGAAGCGGACAGCCTTGAGAAGGCAACGGGCAAGGCCACTACGGAAATGGACGCGAGCAAGACAGTGAAGACACAGGGGAACATCGGGCTAGCAGCTGACTCTTCTCGGGAGGCGGACGCCGCCGCTCAAGAAGGGGACAGCGTTGAAACTACCGGAGCTGAGAGCGCAGTAATGGACTTCGAGGTGCAGCCAAACAAGCGCCGTCATGAAGATGGCCCAGAGGCTGGGGAGGAACCCAACCAGCGAAAGCCAGAGGCGCCGTGGCAGGCCGTACGGGGAAAAAAGAATCATCGAGCAGCAGCCAAGCCCAGAGGGTTGTCACCTGGAAAAGGCGGCACTAAGATTACGTGAACACGTGTAGGCCAACGCACATCATACGGCGTGAGATTAAGGTAAGCGCCATACGCTCGGTCTGGTTCCCCTAAATTTTGTCCTTAATAAGCCATTGCGATTAGCTACCCTCAATGTACGAGGACTCTCAGCTAAGAGGAGACAAAATCAACTGTATCGCATTGTAACGGAGAAAGATCTTGACATCATCGCCATTCAGGAAACGAAAGTCGAAAGTGAGGACCAGACCGACGTTATGGTGCGGCCTTTTACAACGCGCTACTATGTATGTGTTAGCCACGCTGTTGGACTGTCGGCAGGCTGTGTTCTTCTGATACGCAAGTCGTTAGAGGTGGTGATTGAAAACGTAACAGCATGCCAAAATGGGCGCTTTGTATTTTGTGATTTCTCATTATCATCAGAGCAGTGGCGAGTGATTTCTGTATATGCACCAACTAGAGTGCAAGAAAGGCGCGATTTTTTTTGAAAGAATAGGAAAATACTGCAGCAGCGAACGATATACAGTGTTACTGGGTGACTTTAATTGTGTTTGCTCGGAATGGGACAAAACCAGCAATACGCCTTATCGTGATGTAAGCACTGTATTATTATGCGAAATCGTGAATGATTTCGGTCTGGAAGACGTGGGAGATTGTTTTGGCAGCGGAAGAGATGTCCAGTTTACACATTTTCAAGTGGCTAGCCACGCCCGCTTGGATAGGGCATACATTTCAGCCGAATTGCTGCCTTCGTGTTGTGAATATAGCGTATCCCCTGTTTCGTTCTCTGACCACTGCTTAGTTTGCTTTTGCCTTGGTAGTAAAAAGGAAAACACCAAGAAATTTACATGGGATTTATGGAAATTAAATGACAAACTCTTAGAAGATGATATTTTTATGGAACGAGTAAAAAACTCTTTGGAAAAAATAGAAAAGTGCAGCAGTGAAAAATACGGCGTTCAATGGGAACACTTCAAACACGAAATAAAAATGGGAGCAATCGAAAGGGCAAGTGCCATTAAAAAGGAGAAACAAAAGCAAGAAAGCCTGTTGCGCACTGTGTTGCAGACGATGGTTGCTGAAGAAAGGCGATCACCGGGGGCGTTTAAAGAAGAGATACGGGCCACAAAAGCTAAACTTGAGCAGATAGATGCGGAGCGGTATCACGCAGCGCTTGTCAGAGCGAGAGCGGAAAAATTTATAGCGGGCGAAATGCCCACCAAGAGAGCGCTGGGGACGGAAAAAAGATACGCTCGCCGTAACGAAATAACGGAGATTGAATATAAGGGCACAATTAGCAGTGAAAAAGTAGATATTGAACGTGCTTTTTTTGAACACTATAGGACCTTGTTTTCTCGAAGCCCTATTGAACTGGCGAAGTTTGAAAGTGAATTTGTGTCACTCCTGCCAAAAATTGATGATGAAGCAAAGTCACTTATGGAATCCCCTATCACCGTCGAGGAGGTTAAGGAAGCTATTGACAACTTAAACCTGGGAAAGTCACCAGGCCCAGATGGCCTGAGTGCTGCTTTTTATAAGGCCTTTAAACATAACATATCCCCTGTGTTAACTGCTGTGTTTGAAGAAGCGTATATGTTAGAAACGCTTCCACCATCGTTTTCGGCTTCCCACACGATCTTAATTCCCAAAACAGAGGATATGGTCAAACTTCGCCAAGTCACATCATACCGGCCCATAAGCTTAACAAACGTTGATTATAAAATACTAATGAAAATATTGGCTAGAAGGTTGCAGACCGTAATTAGCATCTTAGTGGGGCCGCATCAAGCATGTGGTATTAAAGGCAGGTCAATTTTTACGAATATACACAAGGCACGGAGTGTGCTTGAGATTTGCGACGTGACGCATACAGGCGTCGCAATGCTACAGATAGACCTAGAAAAGGCGTTTGATCGTGTGCCCCACGATGGACTTATGGCGGTTTTGGAACATAGTAACATCGGATCAGTTATTCTAGAGGGTGTGCGCATGGCTTATAACAACTGTACAACTAGACTTATCGTTAACAAAGCGGTTGGAAGGCGTATAGAAGTGCAGAGGTCTGTGAGGCAGGGGTGTCCTCTTTCCCCCCTCCTCTTTTGCATATATATTGAATCATTATGTTTAAGCATAATAAAAAACGACACTGTCAAGGGATTTCAACTTCATGCAGCTGAAATTAAAGTTTTAGCATACGCGGACGATATCGCTGTATTTTGCGTAGATCAACAAAGCATTGCTAGGGTCATTAATACAGTTAAATGGTTTTGTTATGTTAGTGGATGTGCTGTAAACTGGGACAAGTGCCTGGGCATCTGGCACGGAGAGTGGAGTTCAACACCGGTGGTATTTCAAAATGTAAAGTGGGTGACGACACCGGTGAAGTACCTTGGTGTTCCCCTAGAGTATTATTCTGACAGTGACCCTTACTGGAGGAGACAAGCCGTAGAGCTTAAGGAAAAGGCAGAGAAGTGGAAGGGCGCGAATTTATCCATTTTCGCTCGCACAACGATTTGCAACCTTTTTATGGCGAGCAAACTTTGGTATGTGTTACAGGTACTCCACTGTTCACGGGCAAACGTCCAAAAGTTACATCGTGTTTTCGCAGTTTTTGTTTGGGGATCAACCTGGGAGAGGACGAGTCGTACAAATCTCTTTCGACGTGTACGGGAAGGGGGGTTAGGTTTAACGCATCTCTTTTTACGTCAGTTGGCAAACCGCTTTCTGTTTTGGAGGGATGTAAAGGATCCCTTTTTGCGCACCGTTTGCCAAGTGAGATTAGGCAGGGTTTTGCCTGAGTTGTCCGTTACGACATTGTGTATGCTAGGTGGTATCCGTGGCTATCTAAAAGAAGTTGTGGACTCGTTACGTTTTCTATGCGCACGGTTTTCGTTAGAGTATTTGAGCGCAGTGACTAGGAAGAGACTGTATAACGATCTCTGCGACACTGTTTTTCCCGTTCCTATGTACAGAATTGCTCACTCGGCTGGTACGGGTCGAGATGTGTTAAAACGGGTTAAAAGAATGCCAGTTGCACCGGGATGTAAAACATTTTTCTTTCAACTACACACCGGGACACTCCTTGTGAAAACATGGATGCAAGAAAAAGGCCTTTTTATGCCGTGGGGTGAACAGTGTTGGTTATGCAAAAAACCGGAAACCATTGAACATGTTTTCATTGACTGTTGGGACGGGGTCTTCTTCTGGGATGTGCTGCAACGTACGCTGAAAAAAGATCTGCCAATCGATGCCCATGGTATTCGGTATTTGTCCGTTGAACCTGATGATGATGGCGTCCCTCTAGATCTAGTAATGTTACTAGGTCTGCACAGTATATGGAGATGCCGAATGGCAGTCCGCCACTCGGACATTGATGCGCGGCCAGTAAATGAGTATTTCCGAGAGGCCATATTCTCTTTTCTTGAAGTTCAAAAGCACGCCAATGTGTTCCCGACTGGTTGTCACAAATGGAGGAGTTAACAAAAATGAAAATATTTTAGTAGTCAGCACTGTACCCTACACTCTTAGGCAAAAAGGACTAAAATAGGGACTAAAATACAGCCGTTAGTCTTCGCGGGCGACCGTTCATCTTCGAGGGGAGTATCTGCGGCAGAGTACGTGCCGTGTGCATAAATGCGGACTAACTGTTCGTCCCCGCCGATCTATAAGGAGTAACGGGAAGACGAAACGCATGCAGTTAGTCTCTTTGCTGCGTCGTTAATCCCCTAATGGCGTCGTCGTTACCCTTTCGCGCATATGTCTGCGAACAGTTTTATATTTCCAAAACACAAGCCATTGCAGTCACTGGGTGCTTTAGATGGTGCCACGGGAGAAAATATTGATGTTAGTTATAAGAAAATCGCCTAGGGTTAGTAGAGCGGCGGGTAATGGCAAGGAGCGGCGAAGCGCGATTGCCATACGCTTCTCGGCGAGGTTATGTTGATACGCTGTGTTGCATGCGATTCGTGCGAGGTAATAACGGCCAGTGAAAGCTTTCAAGCGCCTTAACAGTAACGCAAAAATTAGTGACAATAGCAAAAGTCGATTCCTGATCGTAATGAATATGTATATGTTTAACAGAAGAGAAAAAACGCATGTTGCTGATGACATCTGCAAAACGAAAATGCTCGCTACAGGTAAGCGTCTCGAAGTTATCTTTTACACTCGGTACATAATTGCCTTGGGCACCAAAGCTATGACAATGCTGCAACTGCTGTAAAATCCGCTTGCATTTCCCAGACGCGATAGTCTCGCGACGCGAATTTGAAGAATTCAGGCTAAGCAACACCGAATTCGCTTTCGCCGGTGCAGGAAAATATGGCATGTTTTCTTATTCTGACACTCACACAGACGACACCTTTCACATACGTTACATAGAGCACTTAACATATGTATCGAACACTCAGAAAGCACTTAGCTTGCGCTAATTTTTGCGGAAACAAATGAGTCGTCCGATCGCCCAGCTACCTATCTCAACTAGGCGACGACGAGTTGATTGTTATTTACGAGAAAAACTATGGTTGTGAGGCACTACTTCGAATCGAACTGAGCAATAGTCCCTAAATCTAGCAAAGCGCTAAGCGCAAGGCGCAAAACGCGGTCACGTTCGCTTGCACAGATAGAAATTCGGGCACCAGTTGCAATGGATCTGTTGCGTTATGCACAGAACTACACGCGGTACACTTGAATATTATCTACCGCTGGTACCACCCAGCGGCGTGGTCTAGCGGATAACGCGTCGGGTTCCTTGTGTATAATTCCGGGCGTCAGGGGTTCGATCCCTGCTGCCGGAGTTTTTTTCTTTTTCCTGCACTCTGCGCAGTTCGTCCTTGGGGAGTATCGGAACGGACCATCCGGGTGGGGGACTAACCGTTCGTCCCCTCGCAGTTAGTCCCCAAAGGGACTAATGATTGTGGCAGAGGCTGTTACTCCCCGAAAGGACGAACTTTTAGTCCTTTTTGCCTAAGAGTGTAGAGTGGAACAGTGATTTTATGTCTTAGTGTAGTGGGTTTGTTTTGTTGTTGTGTATTATGTTTGTAACAGCGGTGTTTGTCTGGAAATAAAGAAAAAAAAAGTGTCCGTGGCTTGGTCGGTAGAGCGTCGCGCTGCGGCCGCAAAGTCCTCGGATCGAAACCTGGCGCCGGATGCTGATTCTTTTTGGGGTCGCTTATAAAGTGCATTGCACTTAAAATGTAAATAAACCCGTTGAGTTTGCTCTAAGCTCTCCCCTAGTCCTGGCTCGACGACGCGACGGCGACCGGCCCCGCTACCAGCAGACTGCGGTCGCTACAACTCGCTACAAGACGCAACAGCGTCGAAGATCCTCCTTTGCAGCCATTCTTGTGGCCCATGGGTCACTTGGGAGCTGGGCGAGGGATGATGGGGCCGGGCAGTGGTGTGACAGGAAGCCACCCGTTCATTTCCTGCAATACTGGTGTGACCAGGAACCCATGACACAACCACTTTGGATGGCATTTTGCCGTGGAGCTGGTGGATGCGTTGGCAGATGATGGGGGTCTGCGCAACCTGTTTCAAATAGTGGATCCCTTGCGTAGAATCGGTACGAAGATTGGTGGTATTCAAGTCTTCAATGGAAGCGGCTGCACATAGTAGGGCGTCGTGGATAGCCTGCAATTCCAGCAGGATTGGGGTGCATGTAGCAGAGGCGTAGGGAATACGGCCTTCGATGCTGGGATGAGTGGGGCTGGTCCACGCAGTGACTCCATGCGTTCCTGTGCATGAAGCGTCGGTGTAGAGGAGGCATTGATCGTCTGGTCCCGGGTGATTTGGGAGGCGAGAGAGCTGCGCTTTACCCTCCTTGGTCCGCCTTCTCTGCAGATGGCTTGTTTTGTTGGAGGTTATAATCGTATAACCCCAGGGTGGAAGCTCATCCTGACTTTCCGGAGGTGCCAAGTTGCCCGGGTTGAAGTGGTCGTACAGTGCATGGCCGTTCTGCAGACATGCATACTTTGACAATCGCACAGCTCGGCGTTGATTTATGAGCTCGTCAATTGTGTTGAGCTGAGCTTGTTCCTGAAGTACCGGTATCGGGGTGATGCGAGGGAGACCGGTGATGGCTCGCATGGCTTCTCTTTTAATAGCTTCCAGTTTAGCATGTTGGGATACGGTTAGACGCTGAAACTGGGCTTCATAAACTAATCGTGGTTGGAGCACAGCGCACGCTAGCCTACGAGTGAGCTCAGTTCTTGCACCACCCGCTTTTGGCGCAATACGGCGGATCAGGCGAATGGTATTTGCCGCCGTTTGCCTCACTGCTTTCAGCCATGCTGTAGCGGTACTAGCTTGGTGAATATGCAGGCCCAGAATACGGAGCTCTGTTGCTTCAGCAAGCTGGTGAGCGCCTATGCGTATAGATGGAAGGTGGACGGCGAGCTTCTTGCGGCCAGCTTTGTTAGCGACTGTCATGTACTTCGCCTTCTCGGCGGATACAGTTAGACCAACCTTCGCTGCAAATGCCTGAATAACTTCAAGAGCCTTCTGCAGCGCTGTATACTGCATCTGTACGGTTTTGTGCGTCGACCATACTGTGACATCATCCGCGTAGATGAGGAAGCGTGTGTGCTGCAGTGTCGAGCTGCCACGCTAAGTGAATAAATACAATCAATACATGGGTTCCAATTCTTAGACTGGTCACACTAATTAGGTCACTTTTCTCTCTAAGTTCTGATGTGTACTATTATAACTATTCGATTCGAAATTATTTGTCCAAATTACAATTCGATTCGAATTAGCTACGAACCACAAATTCTTTATTCGTAAAGTTCTACACACTTACTACCTTACTTAAAATGGAGAGTCGGACGGTGGCGTCCTGAGCAGTACCGATAATCGAGGAGGCCAAGTGTAGTTCACTAGTGACTTGTACTGTGTGGTCTGTACCCTTGTGCAGAAATTGGGCTTGATTAACTGTTCATGCGTAGCAAAAAAAAAAATCTATTACTGTTTCAAATGGCCACTCAAAGTACGGTAGTTAAAACAGCAAAGTTCATATGGTGATGGTTCTCTTACTTTTTTTTTCTTTATTTGCTTTTAGGCGAGGTGCGTAAAGAGCTCATGTAAAATAACTTCAATGATTGAGTTCCATACAATAACACGTATATGAAACTCTACGCCTTCAACAGCCCGCTCGGTGGGAGGTGCCCTCGGTACAGTGTTCGAGAACTACGTACTATACCCAGTACTATGGTAAAGTGCCTTCACAGTACCCTCGCAGCAGGCGAAGCCAAAACGCCGACGATGATGATGATGAAAAAACTTTATTATAGTCGTCTCTGTTAAGACGGAGTCACTGCTTCGGAGTGGCAGTGTCCTCGTCCCTTTAGACGGCGGTCGGGAACCCATGGGCCCTGGCGGCGTCTTCCGCCAGCTGGACGACTGTTGTTTGGACGTCGGGTTGGGAGCTAAGCAGCGCGGCCTCCCATTGCTCGTGCCTCGTAATGCGTACATGTGGTGTCTCCGGTTTACTGGGACACGCCCAAACCATGTGTTGGAGCGTGGCGGCTGCGGCACCGCACCACTTGCACTTATCTGTGTATATTTCTGGAAAGTTTCGGTGGCACAGGGCGGGGTGTGGGAAGGTGTTCGATTGTACCCTGCGCCATGCAACCGATTGCCTTCTGCTAAGTGTACGATGAGCGGCTGGAAGTGTACGTCGGCCTAATCTATAATGCTGGGTAATTTCTTGATATGCAGCCAGCCTGTCCCTCCCCCCCGTCGATGACGGCACGTTATCTTCGAAGTCGGCCTGGTAGCTGAATCCTCGGGCCGCTTCGTGTGCCATCTCGTTTCCCGGGAGAGACGAGTGTGCTGGTGTCCATATCAAACGGATATGTCGTGAGGGCAGGATTGGTTTGCTTTGAATTATCTTGGCTGCAGCTTTGGATATTCTCCCTCGTAAATAATTTCGCAGTGCGGTCTTGGAGTCGGAGATAATGGTTGTGGCCGCCGACGTGCCCGCAACGGCCAGAGCGATGGCTACTTCTTCCCCAATTTCGGGATTAGCCTCTGTGACGGAGCATGATGCGACTGTATTGCCCTGCTGGTTTACTACAACAGCCACTGCCGCTCTTCGTCTGGGCTAGTCCGCCGCGTCAACGCAGCAGACTTCTGAGTTGGAGTGGTACTGCTTGTGAAGTGCCGTGGCTCGGGCCAGCCGTCTCTCTTGATGATGCTCCGGATGCATATTTTTAGGTAAAGGGGCCACACTGAGGTGCGCGCGTAACTCGTCCCCAAGCAAAATTTTTGTTCCGTGTTGGTCTGCATAGGAGATGCGGAGAAGATCTAAGATGGCTCTTCCGGTGGCGCTTGCGGCTAGTCTGTAGTACTGTGCTGTGCGCTGGGCTTCGACGAGTTCGTCTAGGGTGTTGTGTATGCCCATCTCCATCAGTCGTTCGTTAGAGGCTGAGAATGGGATGCCCACTGCCAACTTGATGGCTTTGCGTATAATACGCTCAACTTTTTCTTTCTCTGTTCGAGTGAGCTTGAGGTACGGGGTGACATAGGTAATTCTGCTTATAATGAAAGCATGCACGAGACGTAGGATGTTGCCCTCTTTGAGCCCATGGTGTCTGTTCGCTATTCTTGCAATTAGCCTACTAATTTGAGAAGCCGTGTTTTGCAGGGCCCGTATTGTGACCGTATTGGTTCCCGTTTCCTGTATGCGGAGACCGAGAATACGCATACACTCTGTTCGAGGAATGCATCTTCCCTGTAACTGAACCTGTATATCCGGATCATTTCTCGGCCTTCGACCGGCTGCGGTGCGTCTGAAGAAGAGGATCTCCGACTTCTGAGGCGAACACGCGAGTCCGCGTGAGGAGTAGAGTGAACTAGAATAGGGGAGTGGCCCGAGCGGGCGGAGACGGCGTTGCTTTCGGCGTGCCGCGCGCCGTCGACCACCGCTAGGGTGGCTAGGGGCGCTCGTGCACGATCTCGCAGCCGGTCAGCCGCGCCCGCGCTGTCGCCGCAGCCCTCAGACCGGACGAAACGTAGAACTTGGAAGGCGGTGGGTGCACGTGCGTTCGGTGGAATCGGTGCGGAGGTTCTGACGTGTTTTTTTAAAACAGTGCGAGAGTGTATTTCGTCAAGGACGTGCATGTGAGGAAGATGGCGAAAAGAAGAACTGATGCGCACTGTTTTGACCAGGCTGCCCGCCGGCTATCAGGGCGCTCCAAAGGCGTATTTGTTCGCCGCCCTAAGAGACGAAGAGGTTCGAAAAAAGTGGAAGCGCAATTTGCGCCGGCAGGAGAGAGAGACAAAGCTTTTTTTTTATCGAGCTTAGGTGGGGCGGTTCCTCATTTCAGGTAACCATGTGCCGTCCCGGCTCGACTGGCCCTCTCGACCAGCTGAAGTTGATCTTGAGAAAGGGAGCTGGAACGCAGTATGTCCCACTGCTCAGGAGTAGGGGAAGGAAAAGGAAGTGGGAGGTCTGGGTTCTTGACGCACTCCCATATTATGTGCCATAGAGTGCCTGGTTGAGTACAGAATTTACATTGTGCGTCGAATTGTGTGGGAAATAACAGATGCATCCTGACTGAACGGGCAAACGTATTTGTAACTATTAGGACAAGCCCCTCACAGA
This sequence comes from Haemaphysalis longicornis, assembly GCF_048455015.1. NCBI lineage: Eukaryota > Metazoa > Arthropoda > Arachnida > Ixodida > Ixodidae > Haemaphysalis > Haemaphysalis longicornis. The sequence goes on from NW_027526295.1 coordinate 183,137,895, forward strand.
ATCGTCGGCTGCAGTGTGCGAGCTCCACTTTGTGTACAGGCCGTTCTGCACCGGTTTGTGCTAAACATGGAGAACGCGTTCACTCAATGCTTCAGTGTTCTTAAGCTTCATTGGGATAGCATCCTTGACATTTTGAGTGTGGTGAAGGCTAAGCAGCAGTGGGAACTTGGGTGCGGTGATCATTGTAAGGCTGTTGCGGCAGAGGTGCGTTTTACCTCACGACCCGCATTCACTTCTACATCAAAAGCATCAACAGAAGCAATGCAAAAAGACGGCAATCTGCAAAGTATGCTAAACTAGGTAAATGCCCGTAGTACTGGACCAAATATTGCGAAATAAACATGACAGCACACTGAAAGGTAATCTGTTCTATCTCGTTCACTGTATGTATATTATAAAAATTGTAATCGAGTTTGAAAAAGGTGAAGCTGGGTCATTATATAGCTGTACACAACTTTGCTTAACATGTAGCATTGCATGTAATTGTTAACATTAGTTACTGTTCTTTTTTATAGTAATTATAACAAGAAATAACTACAAAATAATTTGCCTTCGCCTGATAGCACCCTTGATCTCTGAAAAATAGTAAAGACTCCATACCATATTGGCAAGCAAGCAGCAGTTAGTTTCGTTTTTGTGCTATGCGGCGGGTCTAATCTCCCTTTTAGGAGATTGGGGGTGAGGGGGGTCAACGTGCTTATTTGCGCACATGCGCCGAATAATACATCAGAGTTTTCTGCAACACCTCGGCTAAATGCTGCTATACGAGCAATGACGTGTTTTTAGAACCGCGATGCTCTAGCTGTGCAGGGACTAACAGTCCATGCTGAACACCTGCCAGTTCGCAAAAAGTAGTTAATTGTCAATCGTCAGGCAGTATTCGGCGGGTTGCGGAGAACACAGGTGACAGTTCATTGACATTCAGAAGCGCCCGCGCCAGATATAAAGCTCGGGGTGAATCAAAATCGTGGATAGCGGAACTAAAGTGCCTGTAACCAGAACGGCTCACCACATCGAGGTCACAGGTCTTGTGCTCGACCTGGAGCAGCAGTAAGTAAAGCAAAAATTACATTTGGCCGTTTAGAATCTTGCTTAGCTTCTGAATGCCTTGGAAAGTCGAAAGAGAACGCGAGAACATGATAGTGCAAGGCCAGACGCGCAGTCTCACTGCGCCAGACCAGCTGCGAAAGGGCGCAGTCGCGCCACCTCGCGGTGTCGACGCCAACCGGAGCGGCTCGGCGCCGCCGCTCGGGACACTCTCTTATTCTAGTTCACTCTAGTGAGGAGAAAACGCCGACGAAGGTACATTGCGCGCGTTTGAACTGTGACTTCACGCGCGCCAAGGCAACTATTTCCACCTAGTGAACAAAAACGCTACTACTTCTCCTATTTACTCGAAAGGCGGGCGCGTTGTTTTCGAAATACGTATCTCCCCTGTTGTGCACTTATTTCTGCATTGAAAGTGCGCTCTCAAGGCGCGCAGAACTATCGAGGCTTCTCAATGTGCGTTCCTCCTCTCCATTTCTATAGATGATAGTCTGTTTTGTCGTAGGTAAACGACAAAAATTTTGCTGCCAGAGGGGTTAGTGGTGTGTTTGCTCGCTAGTGGGTCTCGCTAGACCGGTGCGTTATGGATTCCCCATAGTAGCCAGACCACATATTACAGTCGAACGCGGATATATCGAACTCCAAGGGTATCGCGAAATAGTTCGATATATGAAAAATTCGATATAAAAATATGGGCTCTGAGACCTCACCTATGGCGGACGATCACTTACTGATCGGGCCATTCATGGATGACAACTAATTCCGCACTCACGACGCAACAGGACGCTTTATTTCAGTGAAAAAAAAATCGCTGATCTTGGCCTGCTTCTTCGTCCTGGAAATGAAGTCGCTGATCTCGATCTTCTCGAGCCTGTCCAGGTGCGACAGCCCAGTTCCTTCCATGTCGTCGCAACAACGGCGAATCAAGCTGAACGCAGCGGCCACTTCACCCGCAGAGTACGATCGTGTAGCCGCCTCCTCGACCGGACGATCTTCGCCACTCGAGCTATCGGCCTGGGCTCCTGCGACCGCAGCTGCGATATCCTCGTCACCGAGGCTCGCAACAGCCTGAACATTGGTGTCAGCGTTCACGAAGTCGTCGGCAGACACTCCGGCTGGAACAGCAGCCGGGAAAAGGGACGACAACTCACGAAACGTGTCGCCCATGCACTCGTCGTCGTCGTCGCCGTCTTCGCAAGCTTCGGAAAGTTCGGCCGTCACAAAGCCTGGTTTCCGGAAGCAGTTGGCCACGGTCTCCTTCTTCATGCCGTTCTAAGCGCCTGTCATCATATGTATGGCCCCCAGTCGGGGCATCCCTACCTCGCACTGCCACATTTTCCCAGCGTTCGGGCTTGTGTGCCTAGAGAGATTTAGCATACCGGGCTCCGTCCGCTAACGCTGCGGCGGACGGTAGCGGGGCCCGACTGGGCAAGCGCAAATTCGTTCCGGTAGGGGGGATTAGTTCCGCGAGCCAGTCTTCGCTAAGCTCGCGCATTCCTTACATCCTCCTCAACCTTAATCGGGGATGCAGCGACCGCCGAAGAGCACCTTCCAGCTCGCGCGGCGTTCGATATACCCAATGTAGGGGAAAATACGGTTCGATATAAACGTACGAACTCCTATACTTTTACACAGAATTTTCAAGGGGATAATTTATGAGTTCGATATAGACAATAATTCGATATACCCGTGTTCGATATATCCGTGTTCGACTGTAATATGCAATCCATCGGGGGGGGGGGGGGTGATGCGGGGAGGGATAGTGAGGAGAGGGAGTTTGAAGGGGATACGTGTAAGTGAAGGAAAGGAGGGGGTGGGGCAATGTAGTAAGTGAGGGAGTGGGAGAGAGTGGCGGGAAAGAAAGGACGGGGAGGGTGCGGAGGGTCTGGATGCGTGACACGACAGCTGTTTTCATCAGCTGTCGTCTCACATTGGGGTGGTCGTCTGTGAATTTTTTCAGTCATGGGGATCTTGGGCCCTTGTGAAGACAATTGCTTTGTCTCACGACTGCAGCCGTGAACCAAAGCTTAATCACTAGTAATATTTGATCTTGGACATGAAAGGGACTCTGCAACCATTCCGATAAGCGCTTTCCCTCTTTCCTTCGCGTCTGAAAGCATTATAAAAGTTATAGTTATCGCCTGCACGGAGCGGAACTGCGTGATTTGCTCATAAGCCGCTACACCGCTCTAATGACGTCATTCGAGTGTCAGAAGAATTCAAAGACCGGGAAAGAGAAAAAAATATTTTGAGACAGTTTCAAAGTTACTTGATGGGCATATAGCAGCCATTTCTGGCTGACGTAGTTCGTGACCCGCTATTCTAAGTTCCGAATGTGTTCATTGACCACGTTCTGAAACCATTTAACATTTAGAAAAAAGTTGAAAGATGTGCTGCAGGGTCCTTTGAAGGGTGAGTCGTCCTCACCGGTACGCCGAGATAGTTTTTTGGCAGACTTCGATTCGGTGTTGTTCTTGCTCCTGTGTCAGCATCTGCATGGGGAACTCGCGAGCGACATGGCACATGTTCAAGTCACACATGAGAATTGCCAGGGCAGTTCCGTACGACATGCCCACAACGGCAACAATGTTGTGGATTGCTCACCGAGAAACCTCATGCAGGGGTTGCTGAATAGTTTCATCAGCATTTTTGGTGGTCGAGCTTGTTGAAGGCCTTCCTGATCTCTCGTCGTTTTCCAATGATGTTCTGCTGCCTTTGAAGGACAACTATCGACACTCATAGCCTGACTCATCGCAGTGGCAGCATAACCCTGGCGAATCGCGCCAAACACCTCTGTGGCAGATTTGCCGAGTCTCACGCAGAAATCAGTTGCCAGGTTGGGCTTCGAAAAGCCCAATTGGGCTACTAGATAGTTCATAGTCGCCAGAACCTGTGCGTCTGTGAAAAGAAGCGAACTGTGCGGGCAGGGATACGAGGGATACGAGGGATTTCGAAGAAGAAAGAAGCAGGAAAGCGGTGTCGGCGCAACAACTACGTGGGTGCGGCGCCTGAGCTTCAGTCACCTCAACAGGCTGAGCCGCTAGAGCCGGAGCTATATGACCTTCCCTCGGTTCCAAGTGAGGGCACCATGCCGAAGATAACGATGGCAGTTAAGGGCGCAGGGTAAGCCGGTGACGTTCGAGGCAGACTCGGGTGCCGCCTGCCCAATGGTTAGTCATGAGACATTCAGTACCCTGTGGTCTACTAATGCGCCCAAGCTGCAGACTAACGACATTTACCAACGCACTTGGTCTACAGCGCTCGTGGTTCTCGGAACAGCAGCGGTGAATGTAACCGAGAGTGTCAAGATGTGCCAACTGCCACCAATGATTCGGGCTGCAGTTTGCTGGAACGCAACTGGTTCGCCAAGCTAGGCTTCACATCGGCAGCATTTATCTGTCAACTGAACACCCATGCATTACCGAGCTCCTACCGGAGCACCGGGGCGTGTTTCTGGCCATGCTGGTGCACATGTACATCTAGGGTTCACAGAGGAACCGAAACATAAGTTCATGAGATCGCAGCCTGTGCCATTTGTAATCCGTTCGACGTATGAAGCGTAGGTTGACCGTCTGGAAGATCAAGAGGTGCTGGAGCCTACTTAGCATGCCGAATGGGCTACGCTCTTCGTGTGGGTAGCAAGAAAAACCGTGATCTGCGCCTTTGTGGCTATCGCTGCACCGTCAATGAGTCTACACAGAAGACAGCATATCCCCTTCCCACAACGGAACAAGTGTCGCGCAGTCTGCGTTGTGGAACGATCATCAGCACGCAAGACAGCCCAAGCGTACCAGCAGCTTCGGGTGACGCCAGCGGCAGCAGAAATCCTCAACATCAACATGATAAAGGGACTGCACAAGATTAAGGGCTACCAGCTAGAAAGTCTGGGAAGAAAGGCCCCGATGGCTTTTGCGTCACGTACACTGTGCGCAGCCGACCATAACTATGCACAGCTAAACCGGCCGTTCACGGCTGACCCCTTCCACAGGCACAAACAACCTGTTATAGGACGCAAAATCGCGTTCGTAACTGATCATCAGCCATTCTTTGGGATCCTGGGTCCGAAAATAGCAGTACCGCAGATGCCCTCGCCCCGCATGACACGACGGTGTTTGAAATTGGCACCCTATGACTATGATCTCAAGTACAGGGCTGGTAAGTTGCACGAAAATGTGGATGCACTGAGCAGGTTGCCGTTACTGCAGCGTATTGAACAGCCACATGTTCCAGATGACGTGCTCATGTTCGAGGCCCCGCCACGGCCACCACTTACTGACAGCAGATGTCGTGGCAGCCTTAAAGCAGGAAGATGCCACTTTCTCAATGATGACTGTGCACAGTCCACCATGCATGAAGAGAAAATACAGCAGCTCAAAGGACAGGAATTCACTCCACCGTAGATGCATCACTTGGGGGTCAAGATTAGTCAACCCATGGCAGCTCTCAAACAAGCGATATCATTGTTGCATGCAGGTCATCGTGGAGACGTGGCTATGAAAGCCTGCGCGCCCATCTACTTGTGGTAGCCGGGCTTAGGTGGCGACATAGAGGCTCGTTCGCTCAGATTCGATGATCCATGCCATAGCACTCAGCGAAACCCATCAAGGGCCCCAGTACTGTCACGGACACCGGTGTCAATGCCCTGGCACATTGTGCGTGAGGATTTTGTTCGGCCTTAGGGAGGTCCATTCATTCCTGGTGGTAGCATTTCTGGTGGTACCAAGTGGTTGGAAGTGCGAAAAGTGAACCAGTCTACGTCAGTAGCAGAAACTGCGGAGTACGTACCAAACGCTGTACGTATCAAGCAATTCAAGAGAATCATCATCATCATCATCAGCAGCAGCAGCAAGCTTTTCCGCGCGCACGCGGGTGAGCGCAAGCTTCAGGCGACGAAGAAGAAGAGCGCTCTGCGCCCGGCTGACCGCACTGCACGCCCTCCTCCCGGGATCGACGACACCCGGGACCCGGGACGACCCGGGACCATGGATCTAAGCAGCAGAGATAGTGTCATTGTCGTCGCCACTTTCTGCTGTGTGAGTATAGATTTGTTCCCCTAAAGAAAGATGTATGCTCTAACACGTCCATGGCAACAGCTGACCTGCCCAGCAGCTCTGGGATTCTGTGATGCCAACAACCAGGGTTTCCAATGCGCTCACCATCGTGTGCACTGGCGTTTCCGTCTTCCGCCTCCATTAATAAATAAAAGTCCCTACGACCGGAGGTCGAACAGGAGCAGGACGCCTTACAGCGACCGAGAAAAAAGCGCAATGAATGGCTATAGTGAGCGCGACTTCATGGTCACTGGTGTAGGCCTAAGCCTAAATGAGTTGAGGAAGGCCAGAGAGCATTGAAGGACTCTGGTAAGGAGTACGAACGAAGGAGGATCGTCTTCTCCCTTAACGCCAAAGCTCCACATCCGTAACAGCCTGTTGCCTGGAAAAAAGGGCGTGGTAGAAGGTCGAGAGGTGGATGACATTTGCGTCTATAGGTTGAGTGCACGCCCCTGTGCACTACGATGTCTGAGCAAGGTCTGGCCATTGCCCATACATTATGGTGCCTGCTACCACAGAAAGAGGTATTTTCGAATTGTTGTTTAATTTGACCCGCCGCAGTGACTTCGCGGCTGCAAGACCTTTTTGCTGAACCTGTGGTCATTGCTTAAAAGTATAGCGTCGGGGGCATGGCGACACTGTGTAAGCGTGCGCTGTGTGTTGCAGTCTGAAAGCGCGCGCCAAGAGCTTCCAAAGAGGCCTTGTCGACCTGGTTAGGTATTGTATTGTAAATGATATTTGATGACTACTTTCATTGTACCACAAAAGGCAATTCAGAGAGGAACTTTTATGCGTTAACCATCACCCATTTTCGCGCATGCGACGTCCGCGCGAAAAGTCCCACTTTGGCGAACGTTAGTGAACAGTAGGTAGCTACGTCAGTGCAGGACCGGCACCGAAGTTCTCTCTGCCCGAACGGATTGCAGCACTTTAAATTATGCGCATGATGCACCTCGGGTTTTTAATAGTTGAGTGCGGCAAACATGAGCAGCCACCCTGTCGGTATGCGGGGCGCCCAACCAGATCGCTTCTACTCCGCCAATATGTCTTCCCCTGAAGTGTCCGCTAGCGTTCACGCAGGCATATACCTATTCAAATGTTGTGACTACTGCGGACTGCAGTAAAATTATCTAGTAGAAATCTAGTAGGTATTGTAGAGATAACTCAGGGATTAATCGATCCCGTGCAGGTCAACAGCTTTGTCATTTTATTGGTGCACGTGTTCCCCCCTCCGGAAACCGTGTTCAACCACAAGGAACCGGGTGAGTATGTGGAAATATGCAGCCTGGTATGATTCTCAATGTGCCTTGGAGGCAGACATGTAGTTTTATTGGAAGACTCCGAGCAGCAAGATGCCCCCAAATTTTCGAAGCTGTCGTGTACTGTTATGACGGCACAATACACTGCCAACTGCAAATACTGCCCGTTAAGACAGGCACCCTATACCACATCGTTTGGGAGTGCTCCCACACACCGCAACTCACACCAAACCCCAATCCCTCTTTTCAGCAGTGGGTGGAGATGCTGACCAGTTCTGACCTCTCCGACCAGCAAACGTTGGTCGAGAGAGCGAAGAAGGCCGGTAGACTCCAAGGGGTCCTGGACTGAGGACTCCTTTCACCGGGCGGGTGCCCCTGACACCAGCACCTTGCTGTTTAATAAAAGTTTATTCCTTCCCCTATGACGGCATCTTTCTTGCCACGAACCGACGTACTCGGTATAAAATAAAGCAACCATTACACGCAATTCCACAAGAAGTTGAGCAAAGTTGCTCTCGTGAAAAATGCTCATATATTCTTAGCACGTTGAGGTATTTGCGAGTCGGAGTGCAAGGCAAAACTTTGTTGTAGCGAAGCTTGCAAAATAGCTTGTAAGCGAGTGGGTCTTGAGAGGAGAGAGTGAAGCAGGAACATAAAGCCGGCAAAGACCAAAACGTGCCAGCGGCGTAGATGGCTCTAACACAAGACATGGCGTTGCTGCATCGGTTCGACCGTGGAACTAAGGTGAACTCAGTGTCAGTATGCAAAAATGTGGCTGCAGCATGCGGGTACCTAACGCTTCTATAATTTATTTTTCCTAACACAAATTTCCTGCCGAAAAGATGAGCATGCTGTATCGATCGAGGTGGACGAAATGCTACAAAATCAAATGTTGAATAGCTCTGCGCAAACGCATTCTAGACGAAGTTCAAAACCCTACGAAGTTGGAAATTTCGGTTATTGAAGAACAAGTATTTCACAGAGAAATAGAGTTTGTGGTCGAACAAGATAAAAAAAACTCTAGAAGGAAATCGTCATTTTTCTACGTTGAGTAATACGCTGTCTTTTGGAAATTCTCATGTGCTTGGTCACCAAACCAAGCCACCATTCAACACAATATTTGTTAAACGAAAATTAATCAGAGGAATGACGGCTTTCACCGGCGAACACAATAAATTATAGTTCTGATTGGCAGTTCACAATGCACGCGGCAGAAGATTATAAAAAAAGTTCTTCCCCCTTCCGCCAAGACAATTCGTAAAAGGGTAGTGACGGCTGTATTTACTACCTCCTTACGAACTTTACTACCCCGAAGAACGTTACGTAGGCTGTGCCGCTAAGTATGGAACCTAGATGCTATGGTTACTATAGTCTAGACCGTGCACTTAGTGAGTGCTGCTTGTTTGACACTAACATTCACTGATAGTTACAAAATTCTATGAATTATTGAACATAATAACTACAGCACTTCTCCCACTCCAAATCACGATTAAAAAGCTTTTGCAAATCCACATGCTGACTTGTGGTCATATCAAGCCCACCGACTCTTTCCGCTGCTGGGTATAAAAGCAAGAAGAGCAGATGTACAGTGGTCAAAACTGTTAACAACTACAAAGAACGAGGTGCCAGCGTATGCACAGAGCGGCAGCTTACGGTAGCGCTCGGGCGGCTAAGCAAGGCTGTGCGCATGCGCTGAAGCACCCGAGTGCAGTAGGGCAGCATCGTGAGTGCCGATAACCAGGCGCCAAAGATGCGGCTGTAGCTATCGTGAGCTGCCACTCTGTGCATCAGCAGGCACTTTGTGTTTTGTTGTTGTTAGCAGTTTTGACGACTGTACTTCCAAGGTAACTAAGTTATACTCGCTCTCCCCGTGAATCGCGTTGGTTTTCTTGCTCAATTTGTTTGTTGTCTAAGCGTGATATGTGCGCGTTGAATGTGTCTATGTCGTGCTGCGTGCTCAGCCGATCCACCTTGTCACGCGTAGCTTTTTACTAGGTTATGCGTGGCCCTTTAGTAAAAGCACTAAGTACCTAGTTTATACTGGGAAAAGTAACTGGTTAGTGTTCTGTTAGCAACAAGTGTCACAAGCTTTTAAGAGTGTTCTGCACCCAGCAGTTCGGGGTGATCCACTGAAGCTTCGCTGCTTTTCAACACTTCAGATAACTTTTTTTTTGTCAGCAGCTGCCTTTTCCGCTTCAGGAGCCGATATCTTTGCCTCCGGGCCCCACCGCAACCATACATCGAGAAATCTTCTTTTGCCTGCCACGTTAGCCATGTTACCACGGCTAACGCTGGCTCTGTTACGATCTCCCTGGTATTGGCTCCTCGGTCAGGTAGTGTGGCCGGTGTTGCGAGTATGCTAGCGCGTGCGTCCGTTGGTCCTGATTTGTGGCGAACATGGATGTCGAGTGGATCGAAAATTGCCCCATCTCCCCGCGAGGGAACCCTGGTGTGACGCGGCGCATGCATACGCGAAATGAGAGAGTGCACGTGTTTTAGCGACCACCACCCAGCTCTTTATTAGATTTAAGAATGATGACTTTATGGTCACTAAAGTGCACAGTGAGCGGTTGCCGCAGCAGTGGTCGAATCTTGGTTTCATCCTTGATGTTCGAGAAGAACGAGAGCGAGCGCTGACTGAACCGCCGCGGAGCGATACCCGCTTTATATTCACAGCGCTTGAAGGAGACGAGACCGCGGGAGAGAGTCGCGCATGCGCGCACATGCGCACCGGAGCAGCTGTTAACGCAGCGTTAACGCAGCGAAGCGCGCGCCAACCAAGCGCGCCAGCTGTCGTTATGCTAATCCGCCGGAGTGAGAGTGTTGCGCACAGTTGTGAGAGAGACGAATGAAGGAGAGTCGCGCATGCGCAGGTGGCGTGCGGACGGACGCCGACGACGCAGGAGGGACATGCCTCAGAGCAAGAGATGCGCCGCATCTAATAAAGAGACATTATGTACAGAAATTTACATAATTTGAGACGGAGTGAACAGGGCAGTGCGCTCCTGCGCGCCAGAGATTAAATAAGCAAGTTTAGCCCTGTCCCCTTTCACCCTTTTTCTGCGCTGTGTTCAGAAACGCACCGATCAGAAAAACCCACGGTGCTGGAATTGACACCCACACATTCACAGAGAGAGGGAAGCTTTCCCTCTAACACAGGTAGACGTCATGGGGGCCAAAGACAGAAAATCTACCTAAGGTCGAAGCCGTTCGGACCACCGAGGCTGAAGCGTCAGGAGGACTCCTGGGGCCCCCTCTGGTATTTCGGCGTTGGGCGGCTCGTTGAAGAGCGGCATCTCGGACACGTTACAAAGGTTCTCACGATGAGCGGCACACCGCACAGAAGGCAGGAACACAGCCTGCCACTGATAAGGACGCACCGCGCGTCCCTATCACGCCCTCCATTAAGTGTTATTGGTCATTATGGCAGCCTTATTTGGCGGGCGCTTGGGTGCCCGCGAAGTAGCCGAAAGCGGCTTATACGTCTGCAGCAGCATGGGTTGCCGTCGCGTCATTTTCTATAAAGCAGGGTCGTATCCCGTCTATGAGGGTGGGCACCCGAACGACGGAAGGCTTGGCTGGTTGAACCCGAGAATATCGACGACGGGTTTCGCAACACCGCACGCCGATCTTAACACTGGGATGTTCAAGCGTTGCGGCCTCTAGAAGAATGTGGAGACTCAGAAAAACTGAGTACAGCCGCCTATTGCGAGTGGATAGGCCGAAAGCCGACTTCTGCACAAGCAATACGCTCTTATGTGCAGGATGAGGGCTGGTTGAAGTAGGCACGAGAGAAAGATACGGGAATAAACAGCCATTCACAAAACGGCACAAACACAGCTTGGAGGCCAGAGGCTGTTAAGAATCTGTCGCCGGGGTAGGTCTCACAGATGTTCCACGAGGAAACGCGCGGCCGGCGGCACCGCGGCGTCGCTTTGTCTGGAACAGCTGCCGGCACTGCCGCTATGTCGGCGCGCTGGCTTGGAGTCGGCATCAAACAGACTAAATGGCTCAGCTACAGCGCACAGGCGTGGGCTCGGCACCCGTCAGGATGCCCCTGCACCGAACCGAACCCCACTGAAGCACGGGGCTCTCCACTCAGAAAAGGGAGCTGTCAGCCAAAAGGGCCGAAGTAAGGCAGGCAAGATTTGTTGCCCTTGGGCTGCTGCGTTCATGTCCACACAGCTCGATTCCTTTCGCCGAAAGTAGGAACAACGACGTCCTCATGTTTCCATGATAGTAAAGTAACAAGGGAGGTCAGCCAGCGAACTCCTGCTCAACACGTGCTGATAAACTGATTTCTGTCGGTGGGAACAGCAATGACATCAGGCGTCGCCGGTGAACCAAACAAGCAAAATTTAGTTTGTAGTGGTTCCGTCGGCGCCGCATGATGCAAGGCTGTTTCTGCACCGGAAGGTTCAAAACAAAAGAAAAGAATGAGGGGGACGAGCTAGTGCATAAAAATCACGAGCTATTCGACTCTGTGAAGGTGGATGACCAGCGAAGCTTTTAAGCTCACGACACACATAAGAGTTACAAATTTTGTGTCACAGAATAAATATAAAACGCACGAGCGACGTCCAGAGAAGAGAATCTAAATACAAAATGAAGAACAGCAAGTTTATATAATGAACGTTTATATAACGGGCGTCTAGCCTTGAAAATCTCCCCCATGACAAAAATTTCAAAAAGAAGCCTGCAGCGAGCGGTTTCTGCAGCGAGCGGCCCGAAGCGTTGCGAGGGCGTCTGCTCTGAGGAAGCCAACAAATATGGCGGCCCCGCCGCGGAGTTAAAGGGACCGCGGCGCCGCGGGTGAGGGGAGAGAAAAAAGAGGAGGGCGGCGGAGAAAGAGGGAGCAGTTGGCGCTACCTTAGTAATCCGCCTCTTTCACAACCCCACTGCGCATGCGCAATCCCCTAGCGGCCAAGTCCCTAAGCAGTCCAGTAGGGGCAGCAGACGACATTCCCCACAGCTCCCGCACAAGGGGGAAGGGGTCGTGGTTGTATTTACATCGTTTGATTTTTTGTGTGCGCTCGTTGTGCGTGGAACAATGCCCACAACTTGTGCTGCGTTCCGCTGTAACTCGGAGTGCCGAAAAGGGAACGGTGCCGGCTTCTATCGCTTCCCGTCGGCCGCACGCGATCGGCTACGGCGGCTTGCGTCGCTCGCGTCGGCTCGGGTGATGGGAACTGTAGGCTTAGCATCCTGGCGGATATTTGATCGCTGCTATCTGTGCAACTGCGAATGACAATCCGGAACACAACTTTTCACTACACTATCATACCCTTTCTCGCATGTGGAACTCTATTTAAGTTATAACTGCCGTTTGAGCGATCGGTGACCAAGACATCTGCGTAGCCAGTTTCGATGCTTCCGCGCAGGTATCGCCATCTCTCGGCTGCTCGGCGCACCGCGCGCCGCGGCGAGCGGTCAGCGTAGGCTTGCATCGCGGCAGATATATCTGATCGCCGCTTTTAAAATAAGCCCTGACAACAATCCCTAGCACAATTTTTCACCATACTAACACCTACTTTCTCGCATGTGGAACTTTTTAGCGATCAGATTGATTCAGAAGAGCAGCGACAAGCGCGGTTGCTACCGTGGTCTGCGCCGGTTCGAGCCGCTGAGTGTGCCGAGCTGGCAGGCGCGGCCGGCGTGTGCGCGGACTGTTTCCGAAGGCAGAAAACGCTTCACGATTGCTTGCTTTATCCATTTCTTGCGAACAAACGCGCAGAATCTACAAATTCAGCTCAGCGATCGTCGTAGTTGACCATGGTGCAAAAACTGTGGGCGGAGCGACGCCGACGACGCATCTGATGCGCGCATCGGGCCGTCTCAAATTCACGCGTACGACTAGTGGCGACAGTCGTAACGATCAGTCGCATGCGAATCGCGTGTACCAATCGTACATGTGTCCAGCGCTTAAAGGCATTTTGCGAACTGCCGGCCTTTGTTGAACTGGCGATCGCACTTCATGCCAGACGACTCCAAGTACTGCTCGAGCTGCCACTCGGACGGCACACGGATCTGTCCGAGATTTCTCTGCCAGCCCTCATTCAGTGATAAGAAGCCGCCTGGTATTATGTGATGACCAGGGGCTGTCGTCTTAAGGCGTTAAAACACCAACACAGAAGAAAAACTTCGGCTGCTCCTCGCCGTAATGTGGGATTGCCGTGCATACAACGAGAACGCAGCCGGAGGAAACGCCGGCAAACCCTACGGCTTCAACTTCCGCTAGGCACGCTAGGTGGCAGCACACCGCAATGAAAGAGGCGGATTTTAGGGATCTTAGCAGGGGCGGCTTTCTCTCCCTCCCGTTAGGGGAGGGAGAGTGGCGAGAGCCTCCCTGCGCTGACGTTCAGCTGTCGATTCCTTTTCGCGAACCGTAGAGTTTGGGCGGGGACGGCGATGCCGTTCTCAGGCGAGCGCCCGTTGACGATCGAGCCGACACAAGAGAAGCACTGCTCCGCTGTTTTAGCAAATTTCAGACTGGTGTAGCTGGGCTTAATTAAAAAAAAAAATGCTGGCAAAAGCTCAAATCGCGTTTTAAAAAGTTGAGCTTAAAAGTTGAGTTTTCTGCGCAGCGATTACGAATCACAACACTAGGAAATGTCGGTTTACCTAGCCCTGTATACTGCAGTCGCCAAATTTAGCTGCAATTTGTATAGCTTGCTCTCACTGGCGAGGCACGCATGCAGGAAACCATGTAAGGGCGCCGTTACTGGTTACGTCGGGCTCCGATGGATAGCGGTACTTGTCCGTGCTAAGCATATGATCCGTGTTGGACGTTCCAAACTCTACCCCACGGAACGCAAAGTAATGCCTCGACTCCAATGTGAGTGCGATTAATAACATCTCTGTTGACACCATCGTCGAGAATCGGGTTGAGACGGAGCAGACGACGCACGCCGGTGTTTTTTTTTTCTTCGGCATGCGGACGCAGTGGCACAAGCCACGCCATGTCCGTGGCATTTTCCAGTGTTGCCAAGTGAAGAAATTGGCAGCTAAACTTTTCAATGAATACCACCTATATAATCACTTTTTGTCGGAATCGTATTCGAACGAAAATATTTCTATTTATTCAGAAATAGTGCTACTATTCGCACATCGCTGTTGTACTCTTTGTGGGTACGTAGCAACAAAGTTATAAATAAAACTATGTGGGTGTACAACAATATATTTGGTAAGCGAATGCAATAGTGTAGAGCTGTTTACAATTGTGGCAAGACCACTGAGATGAAGACTTCGTTTTTGTTAAAGCATTGTTTAACTGTTCACAGTGAAATAAAGTCGAATAGAAACCGCGTACTTTTGATGAGGCATACAAATTATTTTTATTTTCTTGACGTCATGTTGGGTTTCTATCCGGCATTTCCTGATCTTAAAAGGCTTTCCGTCCCGATTTTGACTGCAGGCAGCTTGATCTACATCACCAGCGTGAAGACTTTCCAGAGTGGAGTCAGCGTGATTCTGGATATCCTTACCATTATAGGAGTGTGGGACGTAAGTGCCATTCATTCGTTCATTTCTTAATTCCGTGCTTTCAGGGGTCACCAAATGCATAGGGTTTCTTGTTATGACAACCATCGCATTGCAAATCGCTGAAAAAAAAATTACGTGGACGTTTGAGCACTTCTTATGATGTAGTGACTGCGGAAGTGTGCGTGTCCAGTGGCAAAGCGAGCACATGACCTCCTATCATTATCATCATCATCATCACCATTTGCCTTTTGTGTCTTTTTCTCCGTTTGGTTACTACGACTCAGCGCACACCCGCATAATACCCCTGTCACACGGGCACTTTCAATCCGCATTGAAGCGAAGCGCAATCGACTTTTCAAGCGCGCTCGACGCTCCCCCGCTGCTACACGGCACGTTTCGATCCCGATGAAGTCGTGGCCTCCCCTCGCCGCCGGCAGCCGATCGCGGAGGCCACGCAGAAGTTGCGCCGGTTTTACTCAAGTACGCCAGATGGCGCCAAAAATGTACTTTGCGGCCGGCGTCTGCTAGTTGGTCGGTGATGTTCGGGTTCCGCAAGCATCTATCAACACAGGACGTCATGCTACAACTTCAAGAGCTGGTGATCAAAAGAGCAACGCGAAACAGCCCCAGGGCAATCCTCGCCCTAGACCTCAAAGGGGCATTCGACAATGTCACTCATTCTAGTATACTCACTAACCTCAATGAGACGATGTGCGGGCAGCGCACTTTTGGATATGTGAAAGACTTTCTGTCCTCCCGTAAGGCACGAATCTCAGCGGGTGAAGAGCGGTCGGAGCCCATTGAATTGGGGGAGCGGGGAACCCCACAGGGAGCAGTGTTATCACCACTCCTGTTCAATCTGGCCTTACTGCCACTGCCACGTCTGCTAGACCAAATCGAGGGAATCGGACACGCGTTCTACGCGGACGATATTACTATATGGACGGAGCGAGCGGGTTCCGACGGCTGGATGGAGGAGACCCTTCAGGCGGCAGCACTCACAGTGCACGAGTACGTGAAGACCTGTGGACTCAGTTGCGCGCCACAGAAGTCTAAACTCCTCGTAATCCAACCAGGGAAGCCAAGCAAGCAGCCCCCACCAGACATCCACATCCAAATTGACGGCACCAAAGTAAAGCCGACAGACACATGTAGAATCCTCGGTCTCCTAATACAAGACAATGGCAAAGAAGACGCCTTCGTCGACAAGATCAAGACCAGCGCGGAGAAGATCCTAGCCATGCTGAGAAGGGTTTCAACTCGAAACAGAGGACTGAAGGAAGACGACGCCCTCAGACTCGTGAAGGCATTCATTACATCCAGGATAACATATTCGGCCCCGTATCTTAATCTCAACAAGACGCAAAAAAACACAGTCGATACCATCATCAGAAAGGCCACCAAACAAGCCCTCGGCCTACCCATCTATTCGTCGACCCAGCGCCTTCAAGCCATGGGGGCACACAACACACTCGACGAACTCATAGAAGCCCACCTGTCTAACCAGCGACTCCGCCTGAGCCAGACAAATCATGGCCGCGCGGTTCTGGATAAGATAGGGTGGCGCAAGGAAAGAGCAACAATCAAGAGGTCCATCCCAACTGAATGGATGACGACAATCACCACCAAGCCCTTACCGCGGAACATGACGCCGGGGAAAAATGATGGCAGGAGAGAAGCCAGAGCTCAGGCGGTTAATGCCAAAATGCAGCGGATTGAGGGAGTCCTATACGTGGATGCGTCCCTCGTCAAGGGCAGCAGCAAAGCAGCAGCGGTGGTAACCGACGGGGAACGGTTGATAAACAGCGCTGCAGTCAACACCAGAGAGTCAGCGACAGCAGAGGAAGTGGCCATAGCCCTGGCGCTCGTCCAACCGGGTGCCAGGGTGGTGGTCACCGACTCCAAAAGAGCATACGGCGGCTACAGGAAAGGGGTGATCTCCTCAGAGGCAGCCGCGTTATTAACGAAGAACAGGGCTCCGGAGCGAGCCGTAGAGCTCGTATGGGTGCCTGCCCACACACTGGTAGCCGGCAACGTCATAGCCGACTATCATGCCCGAGCGATGACCCTCCGGGCAGGGCAGGACACCGAGACCACCAACCCGGTGCTCACGTACAGAGAGATTACCTCCGATTATAGGGAGGATCGGCGCACCTTCCCCGAGCCGCACCGCACCCTGAGCAGGGAACAACAAACAATCATCAGGCGCATTCAGGCGGGTTCACGTACACACCCAGTCCTGATGAAAAAATTCTACCCAGAAACCGAAGAGGACACTTGTCCATTTTGCAGAAATAGCATAGGCACTCTCGCACACATCCTGACGGAGTGCAATTCACTCAAGTCCCCTATCCCCCCCACCCCCCCTCCACCCTCCACTACCCGACCCCATGAGCGATGGGAGACCTTACGGTCCAGCCCCGCCCTGCCGATCCAGCTCGCGCTGGCGACCAGGGGCCAGGAGCTGCTGGCCGTATATGGGTCCCGAAACCAGGGAACCACCCCGTCCGACGTCTGAGAAGACGCCGTCATTTTATTTGAGCTCAATAAATGTTTTCTACTACTACTACTACTACCGGCGTCTGGTAACTTTGCGCGGTCTTAGGAATACGTAACTATACAAATGTTACCGCACGCTTATTTGGGTCAAGTTATTTGATACAATTTCTGAGATTAGTTGAAGTTGTCACCTTCTGTGCCATTAGTCACTGGGGACGAGAGTATCACCGCTTTTGTACGATCGCACTCGGAAACTTCAATCACGCTTGAGAAACCAGGATTGAGTTCGAGCGGTATCGGGCTCGATCGCGATTGAAACTGCCGTGTAGCAGCGCCCGATCCGGATTGAGCTCGATTAGCACAACCGTGTGACGTTGCGCCACGTGGCCGGTTGCATTCTGCACGTTTCGTCCAGCAATTGTGCCCAGGCCCTTGGATGTCGCTGAGCGCACGTAGCCTGCTCGCGCGTTTCGCTTCCTTGGCGTGTTATACATATTAAAAAGAAATGTTATCTGAAATTTGCACCTATAGCCTGATACATCTGACGGTTTCTTTTTAACAGATGGACAAAAAGACGACACCCCGTAAGCACCCACGTGGGTTTCGGGAAACGTGCATGGCCCGCCTCAAGGTGAGCACGTAAAATAGGTGCGCAATCGCAAGCCGAAATGCAGCACGCACGCGATTCAACTGGCTTCAGTATTTCCCGGTGGACGTCTGTTAATGCCCATGGGTAGTTGGGAAGGATCAAAACCCGCTCGATTGTTGCCATGGAGCGTTTCTTCGACAAGGGAACAAACCAGAGGGCGGCGCCAAATTGGCCAAGGTAATAGCATGGTAATAATATATTAAAAAGGAACAAATAGAGAGAGATCCAGATGGCGCAGAGTAGGGGGAGGGGGGGGGGGTGTAATCGTTGTCGGGAGAAATCTTTGTCCCGTAGTGGACCGTCAATAAAATGACAGTAAATTTCAGTTCTTGCTCTCCTCAGGAATGCGCCGCCGTGTCTCATATCTCCGTGACGGACGAGGCAAACGCCGAATCCAAACTATGTGCACTTCATGTACAGGATATATACAGGACCCATAGCAACCGCCCGTAGGTGGGCTTGGAATCAATGATGTTCCGTCCCCGCACGGAAAATTCCTGGTCCGATCCGGTGGAAAAACGTGGTCAGAAGGTAGGAAGGAAAATTTCGGCTCTAATTTTGGTTAAAAGGGGAAAAGGCGATCAGTCATAGATACAGGGAATTTTGGGAGTAAGAATATAAAAGAAAAATGTCAGTAAACCAGACCTCGCATCATTTATTACTTTTAAAGACGCAACAGTCACCTTTGTCGAGTGAGCACCATGTTTCACGAAACGATTGTCTCCACGAATAAAACAAGCCAGGTACAAATACGTTCACAAACAAACCAAAGACAGAAAACGGCTTGCCGCGGTGTGGTGGCGCCGTCTGTGTTCACTAACGGTAAACAAGGCCCTGTGATGTCATTGCAGGCCACGAAAACGCACGATTTAGCGGGAAAATCAAAGTTTTAACTTAAAATAATTAATTTTTCAGCGAATAAAGAACCGTTTGCATTCGGACAAGCGTTGGGGGCAGTATAGAACACGAAATCTTTCGAATAACACAAACTTGTGTTTTGTCCTCATGGCTCTTCTAAGTAGACCTAGGCGGCACTGGCTAACGCCCAAAACGGAACAGGAAACCCCGTAATGATTTATTAGCCGCAAAAAAGAGAATGCAGGGAAATTTACAGGGAATTCTTGAGAAACCAGCGGGAAAAAATGCTTAAAATAGGTAATTCATAAACCTAGCAATGGGAATTTTTCTCACCAGCACGAACATCACTGCTTCAAATGCTTGACGGGGTCTAACCGGCGCCTTAGGGAGTCTCCCCCGCAACCAACAGCGAGATAGATAGAAAGATACCCTCTTGCTATTCTAGTTCCCTTTTGGTAGGGGGAACTATAGAATATATTCACTCCGATCTCGGTGAGGGAAGGAGAAAGTTACAGAGAAGCAAGAAAAAGCAACGCAGGGTACAATGCGTACCGATCGAGCAAAGGGCGTTTGGAAAACGAATTTAGTGGCCGCCCCCAACAAAAGTCAAAGCAGAGTCCTTGAAATATTCTGGTCAAAGAAAGCCGCATATCTTGTCGCAGGCCGGAGGCGGTCTTGCTCGCTTCCGCACGCACCTCGCGTCGTGACGGGTTATTGTTAGCACCCCTTCAGCGAGTGACGACGTCTCCGCATTTGCATCGTGCGGAGCGCAAGCAGTACAACGAATAATTCAAACCACGGCCAAGGCTTACAATGATGTTTATAAAATGTAGCACGAGTTTTCTATAGCAGTTGCTATATAAATATACCGAAAGTGTAAGCGTTGAGCGTAAACACGACGCACTGATAACTTGAAAATCAGTCGTTGTCGGCAAGCTACGCCGTCGTGCTAATGCTTGTCGTTTGGTCGGGCTCGTGTTTCTTTCTACCCCCAGAATCCAAAACGCGCGCTGCTTATCTTCATCACCTGGTCCGTGACCACGTCGCCAGCCAACCTGGGCACCGACATGGTCTATAATTACTACACCAGCAGAAATGTGAGTCGTGACCTCACCTGACTTTTTCTTGCGAGTCGAAACGGCCTTTTCATTCCTGCACTCTGTGTAGGGCGCTTGCGTTCTAAAAGAAAGCACTCTGCGGTAAAACTACTACTGCACTTTTAAAAATGATCCACTTCGCCCTCAGCTAGCCAGCGTTCGGGCTATTATCAGTTCCAGCCGTCATTCAGCGTCATTCATTCAGTAGTCGTCACCATTTTTAGTGCGCTAGCATGACACCAGCGTTACTTCGCTCATTTGGCGAAAAACGCGGAGTACCAAGATCCTCTACCTAAACAGCGTGGCCAGACGCTATCGGCAAAAAGCTGTGGCCAATAAGAATGACCTTCAAACAAAGGTTCCCAGAGCCTGCAATTTTCGAAATTGGTCCTAAAATTGTCTTCTTAGCAATGCGTTCGTGAAAGTCATGAACCTGATCTCATTTTTATGGAACTTCCTAGTTTATGCCCTACGGGGTTTACAAATTCATAGTTTTACAAATTCATAGAAATGCTCTTAATGGGGTAGTTTGCTTATTTTATAAATGTATCTTTTCTTTACTGAGGCAAAAACAAACAAGAAACTCATTTTTGTTTATCGACTTCTCACTAAATGGCGCTGGCTGGCTGTCAGCAAGCAAGAGTTTTATTTTCTTATTTCAGTACAGAAGTGACCTATCTCTGAAATAAGCAAACCAGACAGTTGTGAACATTGGTATGCATTTGTAAATCTCCTCGTACTGGTGCACGATGGTCTTTAAGTGTGTGGGTCATGAAATAGGGATGTTAACAGGTGAGTTTAAAAACCCAGTGTGAAGTTTACTTTTGTAAAGCCGGCTTTCCCACATTAATTATCGCAGTGAAGCTTACTCAAAGAAAAATTTATTTCGCGTGTTTGGCACTGAACTCAGCAGCACTGAAATTAGCGACAATTAGCGACAGAAATCAACGAGAATTACTGTGAACGCATGCTCACACAAGCGAAAGCTATGGCACCCAGTCTGTTTTAATGCGGAAAAATGATTAGCTTGGTAATTCTAACTTCCAGCATCACTGATACACACATGACCAACGTCTAAAAAAATTTAGAGCAGGGTATTTAAAAAGAAGGGTACATGTGGGTCTGGGTAGGATTCGAACCAGGGACCTCAAGAGTGCAGACTGGCAAGCAACCCTAACGCCACCACAGCTCGGTGACTACAGCTGATAAACGCGGACCTAGTGGATGCCTTTTAAGCGCCGACTTAGAAACGAGCGTTAGCTACATATACCGAGGCTTGCACGAGTAATTTGTAATATTAGCGCGGTAATTACCAATGCAGCATTTAGGCAAGTAGCAAAGTACCCTTATGCTAAATTTCCTCGGTATGACCTTAGACACAGTAACGGAAAGAATAAGACAGATACGCGAAGGAAAAACGATAAAGGCTGGACTGGTGAAACACGTTGCGGCGTTTGATAAAGGAACGTGGGTTATAAACAAACATGTACTGAGGTACATGAGTAATTGTAGGCCTCCTGATAACAATGAGAATACAGGTTCGGCAATTGGACACTGATGCTTTCGCAATTCCTACAACATAAGAAATGCTTAGTTGTACTCGTAATTTTTTGTTCCTGCATTGTAACGAGCCGAAAAGCGGTCATGGCGTCATGAGCACGACCTTAAACGCCCTCGTCACTGCTTTCCTGCGCACTGGGGCTGGGCGTTGATGCGCTCGATTCACTAAACCAAAGAATAAACACTGAATGAAAAATAACGCACCCTGTAGACGGCAATTGACAGCGAATGTAAGACTGATCTGCTCTGATATATCGCGCTAACGATAAAATACGACCCATATTTTTGTTTCTTCTGCACATGCGCAGGCTGACATGCTCATCATAAATGCTGTGATACGGGTTTCAATAGAAGCGGTTAAGGTAAGTGAAAAGCGAACTGAGAGCGCCGCAATATTAAAGCTTTCTTAGTGGCACCGATGGCGTTCTGTCAGAAAACTAATGCATTTCACCATACACTGGTTGGTGGGCCGGAAAGCTCTGATAAGATCTCTGGACACACGGCGCGTACGTGAAATCGGACTTTCATCGCTTAAACATGGTTACTTCGAAATCCCGAAAAAAGGAACAGTTCTTGATAAGACAATAGGCGCATCGATCATGTAGCAGTACAACAGTATACTGTATCTCATAAACCACGTGTCGGTACCCATTCAGATAATTCTAAGATGCGTTTACTTTTTTTTTAAATTCGTGTTTTTGCCATGCCGCTTATGAAAGACGGTGTAAAGATGGGAAGAGAGGAGAAAGTAGGAAATCAAGAGAAAGATAAGAAAGTTTGAAAGCAAGCGAGAGAATGCGAACACAAAAAAAAAATAATTGCGGGTTAGCTCAGCTAACCTTGGATGTACGCAAAGCAAAAGCTTGGCTTAGTCTGGCTGAGTCCTGGTTTCGCTTGGTTAACCATTGATGTACCTGTATTGCCGACCACGGATCAAAGCCGTTCGGTCCCGTGCAACGCTCGCAGAAGCAGGTCCGGCCTCGCTTTCATCCTCGGCGAACGCGGCGCAAGATGAGTCACATCGCCCGAGACGCCCCAGCGGCGCATGCGTGGGAGGCTGCGGCCTGCGGGTTTGGTCGGCTGTCGATCAGCTGAGCGGCCGCGATGTGATCAGAACGACTTGTGATCAGAAGACGCACCCCCGGGGGCAACAGCCGGGGGTGCGTCTCCGGTCGAAAGGTTAACTCGGGCATCCTCCGCGAAACCGCTGGACGAAAGTAGTAGAGCTTTGCTTTGATTGATTGTAGGTTTAACGCGCCGACGCAACGCAGGCGATGAGGCGCGCCGTAGTGGAGGGCTCCGGATTGATTTTGACCACCTGGGGATCTTTAACGTGCGCCGAAATCTCGTACACACGGGCGTTTTTGCTTTTCGCCTCCATCAGAAAAGCGGCCGCCGCGGCCGGGAATCGAGCCCGCGACCTCGTGCTCAGCAGCGCAACGCCTTAGCCACTGAGCCACCGCGGCGGGTTAGAGCTTTGCTTTAAGATCACAGTTAGTCAGGAAACCGATAGCAGCGGTCAAGTCTACAGGTAGGCATGTTGTCCGGTTTCGTGTAGAAAGGTCGTTAGAGACCTGCAGTAGCGGTCTTCTTGCACATAGCGGTTGAAGTCACCCGGTTTATACCAGTAAAGACCAACCACTCTGAGCGCAATGTCCCGCACTGTCCTTGTGTCTGTGCACATCCACAAGAAATGCTTGACATAAACTTTGTGCGCGAAAAATCGCCGCACGGGTTCGTTCTTCGTTGCGATTTGGGTCTTCGAAGGTTTGAAGATCGATTGGATGCCCTTTCAGCGAAAATTGTGACGCCCTTCTGGCGAAGGTTTTGGCGCAGTTTTTATGTGAGAAAGCTTTTGCGCTTCTCTTAAAGGAGCACTGACGCCAATTTTCGGCGTTAATATTATTGCTCAGTTTGCTTCCTTCACTCAACAGAATACCCTGGCTGAAATATGAGCGGCCTGCGACGCGAAGAACATAGTTCAATTGGATCTCATTTATCGCGCCGACGGAGCAGCGCGCGGAGCGGCACACAGCAAATGGACATCAGCGTGACATCACTCCTGGCACGGCCGCTGGATCTCCTGGAGAGGAAAAAGAAAAAACGCGACAGCGCTCGTCAAAAACTCGTGACGTCACTTCACGCGCGCGGCCCCACGAGCGGCGAGCGAGCGCAAAACCCTCTCAAGCGGGCGCCGGTGACGTCTGCACAAAGCGGTGAGGTCAGGCCGGGATTCTCTCATATGCGCCGTTCGGGATGAAAGCGCGGGAATTTGAAACAAACGATTTTCAGGCCGTTCAATGTAATTAACTATCGCGCGCTGAAGTATTTGAAGTGCTGTTTCAGGTTGGCCAGACCATTAAGCATCGATAAAAGCAATAAAAGTGTAACATAAAATTTTCGTGTCAGTGCTCCTTTAACTTTCTTTAGGGAGGGATGGTAAAGTTTTTCCTTCTCGGCTTGTCCTATGTAGCGACACTTCAGCGCGGGCTTCACAAAACATAACTTGACAACTGGTTGATCATTGGTTGATAAATGGTAAAGAGATTGCCACGAGTTCATCGAAGCCCTAATATGAACTGCAGACAAATTTAACAGGAAAAGGGGTGCCTTCTTAGCGGCCTCTTAATAGTGCAGAGAACATAAAAACCGTTGCTGTAGGTCTTGCTTTCTCAGATAACCTTTAGCGCTTCAAAAGCATGGATGGTAGCAGCTAGTTCCAAAACGTTCCTTCGAATCGCGTCTCACAACACCTTAAAGCAGATGTCCTCTGCAACTTTTGTTTTCCGGTTTTACAAATTTGTCGTGCCATGCTTTGCCGGCGTCATTTGCGGATTTTTTTTCAACTCTAGAGTTCATAGTACAAGTGTTTGAACAAAAACTTTTCGGTACTTGAGTGCCTTCTTTTTCTTTTATACTTGAGACACTGAAAACTCGAGCATCGATCGATTCTTTTATTTCCGTAGAAGATTTTAAGGTACCGCATTTATGGGCATGGGCGGGCCGTGTGTGGTTGTAAAACAACAACTTTCGCTCTCGTGCATCTTTCCTCAAGTTCAGTGCTGTTGCGACCGAGTGGGGGCACCCGATCCGAGCTCCGTGGCCTCCGACATACGAGTGGTAGCGTGTATGATGCGAACGGCCAGCCGCTGTTGCAGCCGTGAAGAAGTCCAGAAGCCGTAGGCTAACGTAACTGTTTACTTCATAGCGAGAGGTGAGCCGAAGCCAAAGAACAATGCCCCGACGGGCGAGGTTACAATACAGGACTCGAGCAGAGCGACAGCATCGATTCGCTGCTCAAACAGGAATGGCTTACAACGCTTGCGTGGGTCTATTTATACCCAAAAGCGGTAACGGTCAAAACGCAACAAGCGGCAACACGCCACGAACGTCACAGACACACATAACGCTCTTTCCAGAGTTCGTAAGCTGTTCATAGCCTCGCGCACGTTGAGTCCGAGAGAGGGGAGAGAGGAGGACTCCGTTGCGATCGACGGGGCCTCTGTGTCTTTGAAGAGCGTGGAGACGAGCCTCGCTGGCAGCCGCCGAAGTTTTGAAATGCGCCCAAAGCGAGGCGTCTGACGCGGCTTGTCGCAACTTGTCACCGACATGGTGGCGCCTGACGGCAGAAATGCGCACGAGGTTGCTTCGCCGCACAGCCGTGGAGTGCTGCGGGAAAGTACGGCGGCGCTGGCCGATTCGTAACAGCTTCTCCGCCGGGGGTCCGAGATCCCGATGGATAAGGGTCTTCAACCGTTGTCCGGAGGGATGCTGTCGAAGTGAAGTGTTCGGCAGACGCTCGACTCCAGGCCTGGGCTGTACGACACTGTGCTGGAGCTTCACCGGGCCGGTCACGGGACGAGTAGTGGCTCCCCAAGAACATCTCTGGCTTGGTCAGGCAAGCAACATCACAACACAGGAAGACACAACCGCATCGCCAGCAAGTGCGAAGACAAATCCACACTGAAGCTGTACCAGGCTTTTAGTTGCGATAAAATACGCTAATAACTAACTAATCTAGTTATATTTGAAAGGTGAAATTTCGCGTGATTGGAAATGTCCCACACAAAAAGAAGTGTGATCGTAAAGGGCGAAACCTGCTCCAGGAAAAACAATGAACTTGAGAAAGTCAGGCGTCTACAGGCCACTTCTCGCGCTGAGAGCTGCGATTTGAGCTCACGTCATTGCTCCGAGCTTTCCCAGTTTTGTACCGCACTTTAGGTGCGCCCGTTCTCTGAAAGCGACTGCTGCGACCGCGTGAAAGGACACCGGCCGTTGTTTTCGACAAAGGTCGAGCGCGCGGAGGAGCGAACGAGATTTTCCAACGTTCAAACGAGAGGCGCGCACTCCTTTTTGGAGGCGGAGTTCTCTTGGCGCGATGCGAGCTCACGGCTTTGCCCCTCCGCGTGCCCACACTGAAACACGCGCCACAAGTACGCGAGGAAGTTTTTTCTCTCTCCTCGTTGCTCGCCTTTTCGCGAACGCGTTCGGCAAGCGAACATCGGAACGCGTTTACGTTCTCTTCTCTAGGCTGGTCGGTTCCCCACTTCGGCTCAGCCGCAGGCGACACCGGAACCTCAAC
>NW_027526295.1:183778978-183801478 GCF_048455015.1 Haemaphysalis longicornis
AAACCTAAATACCTAACATAATGAACAAAGATATACTGGACGGTAAGAGCAGTTATGACAGGCACTAGTATGTAGAAATACAGATATGCACGCGTTGAAGGTCTACCCTAAGTCCTCGTGATGGTTTCAGTCTAAGAGAAACCCATATCTCGGGTAAGTTGAAGGCCCAAAAGTTGCCCAAAATGCCAAGACGGAATCACGCATACATGTTTTTATCACTTCTTTCCTATCTACGATGGTGCTTTAAATAAATGAAAAGGTTTGGTTACAAATAACACCTGGTAATAGCTGCCTGTAGCCGGCTTCCTGTGATAGAACCTCGTGCGTCCCACACAAAGAAGTAAAAAGTACTAACAAAGTAGTTTATAAGATAAGTATTTCAATATATTTGGTCCGCATAATTCACAATAAAACCACAACCTTTGTTGCTTGATTTGACATTGGCTGAAGTATGTAAAATCACTTCGCATTTTAACTAGTACTTTAACGACTCATTATCGCAGGACCGGCTCTTGAGACGCGCACTTCTTCCTTTCCCGGGGCCTCTATTTGATACCTCGCTCATTTACTTGTCCCCATTTTTAATTCTTAATAACCCTGAGATTTGGTTGGCAGGTGCTATGCCTTTCTGTTGTTTGCACATGCCCACCGTGGCCTAGACCTCCTGTTTAATAATTTCCTATTTGATCATGTGACCGGCTATTAGCGTACGTGTTATTATAGTTAGTCATAATTACACCCAACTGTATCGTTAGGTGGGTAGTATTCTAATATTTAAGACCTTAAATTGTTACCTGACTTGCACATGCAAGACTTTTGTTATACCTAACTTCTCGTTATCAGTACAGGCAAGCCACAGTAGGGAATTTCACGCGAAAGCAAGTGCCCCGCCTCTGAAATCGGCGAGATTAAGTCTGAGGCCGCGGAGCTGGAAGAGGGAAGTGGCTAGCGGAAGAGGAGGGTGCCTGGACGGGGCATTGTTAAGCGGAGAGGAAGGTACACAGTAGCGCGCTGGAGCGGAGGAGGAGTACGCAGGCTACATGTGCCACTCAAGGTCTCAGTGAACCCGTCTCAAAATAAAACATCAAGGAAAGGCACTGAAGACTGCATACTCAAGGCCGTGCGGAAAACACGTGAACAGCCAGTTGCTGACCACGTGCACACCACCGGTAAGGGGCATACCGCTGCAAGCGCCGAGCACTAGCTAAACAAGACCGGCAAAACGCGTGTGGTAAGCGCGGCCCGGAGGCTTGCGGGTATCCTACGTTCCCGAAGTATAACGTGACTGCAATTTTGTGCTTGTTGCGCTTATGTTGGGTAATTGGAACCTTTATACTGATGCCGAAAGCGTGTACGAGACATTAGTTTTTCCTTTAACAAGCACCAAAACCAGTCGTAACCACCGCATGAGTCTTCGCTAATAGGTCGTGCTCTCTAAAATATTGTGTGAATATATGTAATCATTGTATTCGCTTATAGTTGAGAAGACGCACTAATGGGCACCATATTTTCTTCTTGTCCTATTTTCCCCTCATGCACCTTCCAGTTAGCCACATCTGATTGTGTGATATAAGCTTAAACTCCACCCAAGACTGTAATTAATAAAACTGTCATATGATTGATAATAACTTAATTCAAGCTCTTACTTCAAACACATTTCATTTAACATCTTATTTGTGTCTAAAAGGCCGTAATATGCTCACAGCGACTTCACCAATAATACATAATGTGACCGCAGATGACTCACTGAGCAAACGAGATGGTTGAATAATGCAAAACTCGGACCTCGGTTGGGTTTTATAAAAATTCTGGGCATTTAAATCATTACTGCGCCAATTTTAAATTCTTTGAACTCAACGATTCTAAAGTTAAAATTCGCCTGGGAGCACACACTACCTCATATGTAAATCAGCATTGTCGATTCCGCTCACCCTCGAATAAAGCGGAAACCAGCCCTTGTCAAGTAGCTTTGAACGACTACAATAACCACAATAAGTACAGCCGATTTTTGTTCAGTCGACAATCCAGTTTGAATAAGCGCGTCCTCCTTTTACATATCCCATCAATATTTAAGATTAGGATTTCTACTTTTTTTTTTTACTTTTGCGGGTTATCGTAATCAGTCTTTCTGTTATTTTCTCCTCTCCTTGGTCGCAATTACCTGTCTATTGTGCTTGAAGAAGAGCAGATCACGTCGGGCGGTTAAAGATGGCCGGAACTGCGGCTTGCAAAAGCTGTGGACAAGATGACAGAAATTACCCCAGGTATCGTTTTTCAACTGCTTCGAGATTTGTTCTCACTGGCCATTTTTATCGGCGATATGCGCCTTGTATGCTACCATTGGTACCCAATGCATGCATCCCCGTGCTTTCCTCGGTAGAAGTTAAACTAAACTGTCACCTTCAATTTAACGCGTGCCACGTCGGACCATATTGTTTGTGTATGACCGCGTGCCGCAAAAAGCGAGACGCCGGTTTCGGGTGCGTTGGGTAGCGAAGAGACATTCCAAATAGAGATGTTAATTTACCGCCTAAGTCCGGCATCACACATTCACCAACAAACACATACACGTTGTCGACGGGCAATGTCAGGTCACCAGCTGTAAGTGCGTGAATGTAGAGAGTTATAGCAGAGTGAGGAACCGGTCCCAGTACGCTACCCAATACAGCTGCGCATGAGCACCACCAGTTTTGACCCCTCTGCGCACGCGCATTGGCGCCGATTGCTTACCGGGTACAATACCGGAGCCAGTTTTCTGCTCTGCTATAACTTTTTTAGAATACGCTCATCAACAGCCGTTATTTATTATGCATACCTTCAATGCTTCTCGTCTGCAACAAACTTAGCCTCTCCCAAAGGATTAGAGTCTATGCCACCAGTTTTAGCGCAAGCTCTGTATTGCTTCGCACCGCTGCCACTTTTTGTGAGTGTGTGTGTGTTATCCATTCACTACCAAATCATGAAGGAGATGCTATCTTTGGCCTTTTCTGGCTGCAAGCACTCGTTTCGGTTTCTTACTCGGGCCTCCTCAATCATGCCGTAACGACGGGCACAGAAAACGAATTCAGGTGGAACACTAGGCTCACGAAACACACCTGGCGCATTCATGACAGCTATCTTCCCCCGGCAGCTTGAAACGTCATTCGGTTAGATGACCCCGCCATCAAGCGTGCGGGCGGCAACAAAGTATGCATGACGAGGTGCCATCACCATGAGGCACAATACGGAGATGGAGCACGCGGCGAAGCTGCACTCGTCACAAAGCACTCAGAGGTTTCAGAAGAGAAAACGAGACTCGAATGCAACTGAAAGGGACCGGTAAAGCGAATGGGAGACGCTTGACCCCTGCACACGAAAGCTGGCGTGGGAAGAACCATAGAGTTTCATACAATAATAACTAGAGGGGAAACTGGCGCTAGTGTCAACGCGAACATGGCAGCGGCGCTTACGCTTCAATGGGAATGATGGGTAGTTCTGGAACCGGATTGCGTAGGATCGAAACGGTCCTATGGCTGCGCAAATTGTGTTTTTTGACAAAAAAAAAACTGTTATTGCCCGGTTCTCCGTTTGCAAATTACATGACGAACAAGAAAGTTAGTGACCAAAAACTGGTTTTGTACGAAATAAAACCGCGCGTGTAAATAAAAAGCAGACGCGGAGTCGAGGTGGTTTGTGGAGCACGTTTGCCATTTGCCGCCAACTACAGCAGGACTCGGACTTCTTTAAAAACTATTTGTAAAAGTTTCGGCGCTTGTAGTTTGTAATACTAGGAAAAGTCTTGTGCTCATAAAAAAAGAAACCGATTACCTTTGGAGAAGTTATTCTTGCCTGAATTTGTGACATTCATCAAGCTGCGTTCCTATCAGCCGCCGGTGCGGCTGTTCTGCGCCGTAGGTGCCGGCGTTCGCACGAAAGGTGTGGCTGTTCCAAGCGATTCGCAACCGTCGTCAGCTTCGACAATACATTGCTCTGCCGAATGAACAGCGCCGCAACTCCTAATTCGCAGACAACTTCGCCGCGCAGAGCACCGTCGTTTGTGTTTTTGTGCTCGTTGTGCGACAGTGAAGTGATAACCGACCGAATTCGCCACTCTGGTTATAAAACATTCCACTCAGGGTGGCGTCAGTGCACGCGAGGCATGCAGTTCAAGGAGAAACGTATTTTTGATCGCTTCTCCCAACACCCCCCGTAGGCAAATGCGTTCATCTAAATCCAAAACGAAAACGAAACTGCCTGCAATCCATAACAACTTCCGCATGCCATCGAGCGCCAATCCGAATCCAGAACTACCCATCACGCTCATTGAGGCGTACGATCGCAGCGCCACATTCCTCTCTAGTTGTTATTGTATGAAACTCTATGGGAAGAACAAAAAAAAAAAAAAAACAGAAAGAGAATAAGGTTAGTGCGAGAAGCTATTTCCTGTGATACCGCGGACCATGTTATGCCGCTAAAACATTTCTTTACTCCAAGCAAGACTCTGAGGACGCGGAAGTTTTGAAAAAAGCTCCTGGGCTTGTTTCACTTCCTTGTTCAAAGGTTTTTATGCATCCACACAAACGCGAGCTAAAAAGCCTCTCATTGTGCGATTTCTGCTCCTCGCAAGCATGAAGGGTGCTCACGGGAAGTCACCTCACGCTAGACACATATATAACCGTAGAAAAAGTCAACACTAACATTAGAGACCCATGACAAAAATAACGTTTAAACATTGGGTAGAAATAACCTAAAGAAGTAGCAAACCTACTGGCACATTGGGATGAGATTCTCTTGAGAAAAGCCCTGCCGCTTGGTCAAAAGTACTGTTCCGGAAAATTTTGATATAGAGTCGTCATCAGGGGACGCAGTTTTTATTTGATAAATCGAAATACGAAAAAAATTACGGAGCCATTTCGCACTGTCAAGGTATCGGATGACCTGCGAAGTTGCAGTACGGTCTGCACGTGTCTTACCCATTACGATGGGACACGACAAGTGAAATTAAAAATTAACGCAGTTCCACTCAACGTGAAAGCTGTCAAAATGCGAGTAGTAATTCGACAGAAGGACCACGGCACCCCCTCTTGACTAGTTTCAGTTTCATCCTGGCGTTGATACCAAAAGCAGTCAAGATATGGCGCCGCAGTCCCTGGAGAGGCCTATAAAGAGGCACAGGACTGAGTTTTAATAATTTGGGGGTAATTATTGCGTTAATTTATTATGTTTTTTTATTTGATATTATTGTGTACTTATTTACGGCCTAGCAACGACAGCCTCCGTGGCAACGACACAGCACTAAGGACACCCCCCCAACTCTTTGCATAAGAGTTGCGTGTGCATCCCTGGCGCAGTGGGAAAGACATCAGCTTCGTAAGGCGAGGGACCTAGGTTCGACACCGTCCTCCGGAAGCGGTTATCTTTTCGAAGCCTCTGTTAGGGTACGTGATGCCGTGACGCCACGTGGCGCGCCGTGACACCTGAAAAGCTACAACGACAAGTCGGGCCCCTAAAGTGTCCCGCACTTAAAATAGAAACCGGCAACTGTCTTTACCGGACCGCGACCCCGAGGAGCCGAAGGAAACTGGACACGCAACCTCTGGGAACGCCGACAGGGATGAAACGTATAAGCTTGATACTCCACTCACGTGTTTTGAACGGCGTGCTAATGCGATGATGACCGCGAGCTAGTAGCACACACACACCGGGGCGTTTGTACGCCTCGCGCTTCGAAGACGCGCGGGGTCTCGGGAGATTTTGTTCCCGCACATAACAGTACACCTATCCCTATCCATATTGAACTGCATTTAAATAAATGTCTTCATTCCCTGACAAAACATTTGAACATGGCGTTATCCTAAATCCGAAGCAGCACTGGCATAACCAAAGTATGCAGTTTCGGGGCGGTTTCAAAATTTTTTTTTGACCCGCGACTTATAGCGTGTGTTTTCAATGGTGAAGGATACGTTTTCACAATTCGCGCGCCATTGCCGCTTGGTGAGAGAAACTGAAAGCGTAAACTCGTGCCTCAAATTGGAAATATTTTTTTTTCTACATCGGGTGCAATGAATAGCGTGACGAGCGCATACAAAAATGAAATAGCTGTACGAAACACTGCCGCCTGTACTCGTTCCCTCTAGCGCTACCTAACGGCCGACCTAAATATCGACGCTCGCACAGAAGAGACAAATTCGCCTGACATGACTGCATGGTACGCATCAAGAAGATTTACGTGGAAGCACCAGAAAAAAAAGCATTTGAATGATTGCACATGGCCGAATGGCAAGTACGGCATACAAAGCGGGCAAACGAACAAAGTGAAAGTGACAATCACATGATAGAATGTGACCTTGCGGGTAGAAAAAAACAACATCAGTGATAACAAAAACATCTGTACTTAACAAAGCAGTACCAAGAAGAAACATTGGCGTTGTTGAAAAAACGCAACGACGGGATGCTTTCATTATTATAAATGTCAAGGCTTTCAGGAGCAGCCAAGCGTGTCTTATGGAACGCTGTGACAGAGAGTAAGGAGCTGTTGGCGTAGAGAATCTGCTCTTCGCGGCTCCAGTTTGTGAGGTGAACTTTTGTAAACGCTGAAAATAAAATATGCCACGAGGGATGCTTTAGTGAGCCTCAGCTGGGAACGTTTGCTATGCGCGCTAAAAAGACGCACCCCTGGTTTCTTAATAAAAGGGTCGTGAGGTTTTGCCACATATTAGGTCCTCTAGAACCTTCACACTTCCTTGGACCCTGTCGAAATCATGATGGGACAGTGCTGGTAACAAAAACATTGCTTGCTTTTCTTGCGGAAACAGGGCTAGAAGAGGTCCTGTGAACCCTCTGAACATATAAATTTTATATATGTGTGCATCTCCCATCCCCCTTCTCTTTTTCCTTTTCTTTTTCTCTCTCTATTTTCCCCTGTCATCTCACTGTTTTCAGCCCCATCTGGTGTAGCAAGCCCTACCGTTAGTGGGGCTGACCTCTTTAGCTTTGATTAAAGCTTCTCTCTCTCTCTCTCTCTCTCTCTCTCTCTCTCTCTCTCTCTCTCTCTCTCTCTCTCTCTCTCTCTATGCTGTTCTCTAAATTTCTCTTGCTTTTGCAAAAAAAAAATTAATACATAGGCAGTATGCACTGTCAAGATGTAGTTATGGGTGGCGTGAGGGGCTTTTCTTGTGAAACCAAAGCTACACAGGGGTTCAAATATTTGCGTCGACACCTGCCGATTACACAAGGACACCGGAAAAGGGATGTCCTGGGCACGGTAACGAGCTTTTGACAAGTCTTGTATTGGCGATGGCGATCCCTTGGCTTACACATGCGCACAGGCTGGCGCTTCGAACTTGGAAAATCGGCTGTACACAGAATAGGAAGAGTGACAATAACTTTCTGCTGCCCTTTTCACCTGAAAGTCACCGTGAACACGAAATTAACAGTAGCGTATGCTTTCGCGGTTTTCTTTTCGACGAAAAAAAAAGGGTACGACAGCGCACTGAACAAAAAAAAAAAAAAAAAGAATGGAAACAGTTATGCCGCTGCGGCGATTGCGATAGCTCTTTTCGTGCATCAACTTCCGAAATTAGTTCAAACATGCACCCTACAGTACCACGAACTCCGCCTGCAACACCGCTTGGTTGAACTGCCAATTAAATTAGCTAACCCCGGCACAGCGCCGAGGTAGGGCTCTCGTCTTTCAGCCAGCGGTACGCGGGTTGGAAATGCCCGGCAGTGTATAGGCGGCTCCTAGTGAGCGCAGCCAGTCATCATCTGAACTAGCTATCGGGATCATATTACCGCAGAAACGCACCTAAACCGCATAAAACGACCCGAGCCTAAATAAATAACAGCAAACTTGAACGTATAACGAACTAAACTACCGCAATAGAAGAAAAAAAAAAGTGCACATAGGCTTACGAGGCTAGCTCAACCAGCGCTTACTAATATGCCGACTAATATGGAGATCCAAAAGCAAGCGGTAGAGAAAAAATGACCCAGATTAAAAAAGAAAAACCAATCAGAACCCACCCAACAAGGAATAAACCACAGCGTAAAAAATATTCAACAAGACTAGTCGAAACCGATATAAATGAGCTAATATTGCGAACACGTACAAAAACAAAACAAAAGAACAAAAAAGCAGCAGCGTAAACTGACCTAAAGAGAGCGTGACTACTGGAAATACCAATTATAGTAGACAAAGGTGTCATTAATACATTATACGTGTGATAAAAATATTATTTTTAAGTATACTAAACCATAAAAAGACAGCGCTTAAAGAATTTACAAGCTTGCCATCCACAAGGGCAACCACTACACTGCGAGACAAGACGGTGCAGATCGATTAAATACAGTATCAGAAACACGTGGATAAACGTTTAAACGTGCCCCTAGATGGCGCGATGGACCATTGGTTGTGGTCACTAAACGCGTAAATGCCACCCGGTACAGACGAAAACTATGAACTTCTCCGCTGTAAGTGGGCATTAACATCCGCACGCATGTCTCCCTACGTTTTGGAGATTTAAATACTTACAACCTTTTAATGCGCAGCATTCTTCGCCGAGTACCCTCCCAGCCAGGACCACGTAACGTGCTGCATTTCCACAAAAATGCAGATATCACAGAAGTTCCACCTGTAATCGCTATAATGGCGTCAACGGAGATAACCGGTCGCACGAAATTTGGAAAAACTAAAAATTAAGAAAAATATATAAACGTTACGGATAATGGCGAAGCCTATAACACCCTGCATTTCCACAATAATGCAAATTTCGTGAAAGTTCCACGCTGAATCGTTATAATAGCGTAAATGGAGACGATTGGTCAAACGAAATTTCGAAAAATTAAAAAAAAGCAAAATATTTAAAAAATACGGAAAATTCCAAAATGTGTACCGCATGCCATTTCCACAATAGGGCAGATTTCGCGAAAGTTATACTTGTAATCGTTGTAATAGCGTAAATGGACATAATTGGTCGGACGAAATTGTGAAAAAAAAAATGAGAACAATATAAAATAATTACGGAAAATGGCGAACCACGCAACACCGTGCATTTCGACAATAATGCAGGTTTCTCAAAAATTCCTAGTGGAATCGTTATAATAGTGTGAACGGAGATGATTGGTGGAACATAATTTCCAAAACGTAAAAAATTAAGAAAAATATAAAATATTTACGGAAAATGGGGAACCATGTAACGCCCTGCATTTCCACAACAATGAAGATTTCGCGAAAGTTTCAGCTGTAATAGTTATAATAGCGTAATTGGAGATAATTAATCGAACCGGATTTAGCAAAAACAAAAAAAAATTCCTGAAAAAAACTCACGCTCAAGTCAGGTGGCATAAGTAGATAATTCTTTGAATTCCTGCAGAATATTTTTTCTGTGTCCGACGCTCTTCCTTATAGGTGTTTTACTGCTCTCCTTATGGAGGACTATGGTAGCTGTGGACCCCTTGCAGATATCCTCTAGTATCTACAATATCCTCTAGAGGTATTGCTTAAAAGAACCTGCTGTACGGACATTGACACTATGTCCTCTAATGCGGTCCTATTGGCCAGCAGCGGTTGCCTTGCTGAACATCCTAAGGGGGGGGGGGGAGGGGGCCAGCAATGGTTAGGTAAGACATCGTTCATTCTTTCTGGTTGGCTACGTATAACATCGCAGAAGCTAGGAACAGGAACATGACAGCTTTGGTCTAGGAAATATATCTTCTAGGTCATGCAAACACATTTTCTTTTTTTTTTTTTTTTGAAATAACTGTGGTTTGGTAGCTTTCAGGTCATTCCACACGCTTCCAGCGTGATGTCCTCACGCTTAGCTTCCGTTTTGCACATTGTCAGTCATGCCTCTTCGGCAGCGTTAGTAATTGTTATTCTTGGTCAACAACAAAACACTCCCATTTTAAACACGTGATGTTCAGTGATGTTCATTCTGCTTTACGAAAAGGAGGCCAGAAGGCTTGCAGGATTTCGCCAATATATGCTTCGCGTAGAAAAAAATTCACTTACGAGAATGCCGTGACGCGGTGATTAAGGTTGGCTGCATAGGCCCATGACTTTTCGTAGAAAACGGCTTTCGGAAGACAGAGTTGTTGGCTCCGAACACACTAGGGAGGCAAATGTCTAAGTCTTGGTAGCGTTTCTTGGGCTATTCCGCTTTCCGCCTCGGTCGTATAATGGTAGGGCTTCCTTTTTTTATATACAAGTTCGCCTCAGTGGTTTTAACTGAATATAAAGCTACACTAAGTCATTGTCGTCATTGATGCACCGAAGCAGCATTGTGCAGGATATATCTTGAAGGGGCCCTGAAAGGCCTTTTGAGCACACTAAATAAACTAGCGCAATCGTTAGATTGGGTCGTCAACGCCATCTGTGCCAATTATAACTCTTTTACGCGCAGCGGAAAGCTCACACTTTTGTTGCAAAGTTTTTTGCCCTTTTCTCACCCTTCCCTATGTGTTTTTGGACGCCGACATCTTCACATGTCTACGTCATCTATTCCCAGGTGTGCGTCATGAGGTAGACATCCTGCTATTGGGCGGATTTTTCACGCACTTCCGGCAAAGAGACGTGTCGTCTACTCAGCGTCGGCTCGCCGGCTGATCTGCCAGTCTTGTGCCGGAGTGCTTGGATATTTTACAACTATCGAAAGGAGTGTAAACAAACGCTTAACCGTTTGTATTGAATGCAACACGGCCATAACACGACATGGATATTCTCTTACCTGAGTACGTTCTATAAAGAAAGCGTTGAAGCCCCGTGGCACTTCTTTCGTGCAATCGCAGAGAATGCCCTGAGCCGAATTTCCGGGTTTGACGCATACATTTTATTCAACTTCGAAACAATCCAGAGATGCGTTTCGAACGAACACAACGTCAGAACACGCGTTGCAAGTCTGAACCGCGATTGACAGACGATCGGTTGCCTTCTCCTGCCCGTCGTAAATTCGGCACTCACCTCGCGCGCGGTTTGCGGGGACGAACAGCAAGTCGCTTAATTCTGGCGCGCAAGCCGAGAAGGCTTTTAGCCACGCACACTGCACATACCCCTTACAAGGTTGAGTCGTACGTCACTCGAGAAAGATAATCCAGACCATGGGAAGCACTATCCACCCGCAGACGTCGCATTTCATCGCGAAACAAATGCGTCCACAACACACACACCATCGCCTCCTGTATTATTACAATGCCAAACGCATCGCGCAATTCCCAATGGGAGTGAGTGGTACGCCTGCAGTACCCACATGTCGCGAAGTGGGGCCCCGAGCTGAACCGGAATCACCCAACCGTAACTGACTTCGAGAGCGGTTTGTGCCTTTTTGCGAAGACAACCGATGTTTGAGATTGTCAAAGGAATGGCGCTCACGCCAGCGCTAGAAAGCTCAGAGCCGCGGCGGAGCATGTTTTGCCAACGTTACCGGTCCGCACCGCGCGTCGCCCCAAGCTGAACGGGTCACATGATTGAAGCGCTGGGAATGCTTGCGATTGGGGTAGAGTGGCCAGAGTAGAAGAAGAGGGCTTGGTTGGCCGGTTCGGCCTGATGCGTTTGGCATTGACACAGCCAGTCAGGTTCGGTCGCTGGCCGCTTATCGAGGGGCAGACGCACAGCAAGTGGTTTACAGTCTCGCGCACACCACAAGTCCGGCACAGGGGGGAATATTCCCAACCAATCTTAAACTTAAAACTCTGAGTAAACGCCGCATTCAGGCGCAGTCGGTGCGGAACTCCTTCACACCGCTTGTTGAGGCCACGTGGAAAACGGAAGCAGCGAGCTCCCTCTCTCGTGTACGTCATGGAGGCAGTCTCGAACTTTTTCATTTTCTTGGGCCCTGGGCCAATAGTGCTGACAGTACCTTAGGTACAAAAGTTCTGCTCCAGTTCCTACGAGAGACTCAACTGGACAAATCTCTCTAGATCAGAGACAGAGCAAGTGTGTCACGATGTCTTCTCTTTCGCACTGTGGCGTTTATCTATGTATTTTTCTTGGGTTGGTGTTGTTACTTTTTTTTCCGTCGTTTACTTTTCATTTTGTTTCAGCGTTTCCATTAACGATTTTCTTTTCAATTGTATTTTTATGTCCGGACCCTGTTGGCAGCATTGTCTTGTTCTTCTTGTCCTTCTTTTTTTTCTTTTTTTTAACGCTTCATGTCTGTCTATTTCTTGCTGTAACCCTGATGTCTGATATTCACCACTCATCAACGTAGTCACCCCCCATCTGGTGTAGCAAGCCTTGTCCCTAGCAGGGCTGACCTCACCAGTTCACATTAAAGAGCATTCTCTCTCTCTCTCTCTCTCTCTCTCTCTCTCTCTCTCTCTCTCTCTCTCTCTCTCTCTCTCGGTCACTGGCTTGGCTGAGCTGCAAGCTTCGTTCGGACAGTCAGCGATGTTACGAGGATACAGATTTGCGCGAGGGCGACGTGCTAATCACTCGACGTATTTAAAAGCACAGGCGCAAAGAACTTGGTTCATCGGGAGCAAATTACTGTCCACAGAAGAGCGCAACCGTGGATGGTTGTGGCGCTACTTGCCGCCATGTTGGAAACGCAAGCGGCCTCACGTACACTATTTTGCTGAAATAGCGTCCGCTATTCTTCCATCCGCTACACGCAGAAGCGTCTTAACGTACGGCGCATGCGCAATGCGAACGATGCAAAAAATAGCGCTCGCTAACTGTTTGCGTACGGCTGCGTACGTTATTCCAGAACTCTCTATTACTACCGTTCACAAGATATGGGTGCAGCTTGTCAGAATACGGGTGCACGCTGTTCGAGCGCGGCGCTGGTTTGCTCTGCGCCTTTCCGTTCATCGCCACTGATAAAGCGATCCTAACCGGCGCGTTTTGTGCACGGGTTCTGCATCGGTTTAAAATGTCTTTTTCACATGCCGCCGGTAGGAATTACCGCCGCCGCAAAATAAGACCCGGTACCAGCGAGGCCACATCTGAGACGGCGCTTTTTGGATAAACAGTGCGCGCTGCATCAAAGGGAACGGGCGCACGATCCTCGCCGTGCGGCTGCGAGTTCGCCGCCGATATAATCTCACGTGCCGTCGATAGCAACTGCAGCAACGTATACCGCGAAAGGCCAAGGCCAGGCCGCACACATGCGGCCAGGTCTTTCGTTCGCTTTTTCAGCCTTGAGCGGAGTGCGGGATCCATGGTGTCAACAAAGATGAAAAAGCCAAAAGAGCTTGCCCGTAGAAATCGGGCGTCTGAGGAGCACAATAGCGGACGTATGTCACTGCTGGGGAGCGCAGCATCATGGGAGGGAAGGCTCGCGAACCGTCAACAGCGGAGAAAAAGTTGAAAGGAGGAGGAAATGCGGCGCAACGATAATGCACGGTTTTTTATTTACGATTTCGCAGCTAATACTCATCGCTTTAAAGAAATTCTTGCGGGAGGATATTGCTAATACTTTGCTTTATTTGCTTATAAATGTACATCCATGCATCGGCGGAAGGTATTTCAGGACCCCTTTAAAGGGTGAAAGAGAGAAGCTAATCGCATGAAACACCAAAGCTTGGTGGACGGGTAGGCGCCACATAAATATTTTGCCCACTGGCCTGGGGTGACATTAAGGGGACCTTTATAAAAACTGAGTGAGTGAGTGAGTGAGTGAGTGAGTGAGTGAGTGAGTGAGTGAGTGAGTGAGTGAGTGAGTGAGTGAGTGAGTGAGTGAGTGAGTGAGTGAGTGAGTGAGTGAGTTAGCGAGAAAGTTTTTGACAGACAGGTGCAAAGTGTTAAAAGGTATTCTGTGACCTAAAGTGCAGTTGGGGTATGAGGAGAGAGAGGAAATAATCTTAACACCGTATGGAAGGGCCCAAGAATAATTTAGGCCATCTGGTACACAAAATATTTAATGCCAAGAAAACATTCTTTTTCAGGTACATTGAAAAGAGAAAAAGCCTATCGGGGCCTCTTTTTACTCAAGCTACGCGTCTTGCAGCAGCGTAATGCGTAACAACACAGACAACTATAATGACGTGCTTCTACATTCGCAATAATTCTTTTCTTCCCAAAGAAGTCCACGACCAGAAAACTCGATTCAGATGCACTAACTGAGAACACACTTACACAATAGGAAACGATGGCACATTGGGCCCAAGCTCTTCCGTTTACGCTGTAGAACGGGTAAAGTTCCGGATTAGCCTGTGCCCTTTCTAAGGGCGCCGCCATATTTTTATATGTCTGCAATGCATACGTGCAATTGTCGTTTGGTTAGAGAGCAAAAGTTTTCCGGGTATATCGTCGAAAGGACTCTGTTCTTTAGAAAACCAACCAAGAAAGAAGGCCACTCTAAAAACCTGCTAATGATAAAAGTTAAGCACTTCCTTTGGTCCACATCGTCAGCTTCAACTTATTAAGCTAATTCAAGCGAATTCAAGAGTCGAAACAAAATACGGTATTCTGGAAAACGAACTTGCAACAGATAATCGAATTAGCGTACGCAGCGGATTTAAGCGACGCGTTAAAGCCGGGCAAACGAACTGTGTTAGCCTAGCGGTACGCAAATAGGCTCGTTAAAACACGAAGCGCCGGCCGGCAGGCTTTAAGGCAAATGTGCTATAAAATGTGCACTCCCAAGCTTATTTCTAGTTGATTCACCTTACGACACAGCTCCGTCGTTTCTCTCTTTAGAGGAAACGCAAATTTATATAATGTAAGAGCGGGAAGTATGCTAATGATTCGCTGGGCCGCTTTGAATTCTCCCGCCGCCTCTTTCCCCTAGTACATCTTGATTTTCTCGGACTGGCATCGAACGCCGACGTCTGGGAAACCTCAAACTGGTGAGGAGGGCAATTA
This sequence comes from Haemaphysalis longicornis, assembly GCF_048455015.1. Classification (NCBI taxonomy): domain Eukaryota; kingdom Metazoa; phylum Arthropoda; class Arachnida; order Ixodida; family Ixodidae; genus Haemaphysalis; species Haemaphysalis longicornis. The sequence continues at coordinate 183,793,761 of NW_027526295.1, forward strand.
GGGTTAATTCAGAATACATTCACTCTTCAACAACCCGCACCGTTACCGAACAAAGCGAACGACTTAGAAGAGTGGTGCACAAACCCCACAAAGTCGTCAGGGAGAACAAAAAACTGTAATAGAATAAGAACACTCACTCAAGCTTATATTTTTCACTTCAGAATACGTAGGTCCTTTCTACATTCCCTCAATTTTCCGGCTACTCACCGCCATCGCATAGGCTGTCTCTATTATCGTCTCGTATTCCGAACCCCCGCGCTTTCTGCCCATCTTGTCGCATTTACGCGCCGGGTTAATTCCCTCCGCCGACTTCCATCTTCGGACGGTTTTCATTTCATCTCAACGCAGTCTACGGAGGCCCCGTTTGAGATTCATGCCACGGTCATTAAACTCGCACAGCAAACCGTTGGGTCCCCGTGCTTCTCCCGTACATCCTCTACACGTCTTCATCACTTCCTCCTCTCTGCCTCTTCCCAAGTATCCGCGTGCTGCTTCTATTTCTTTATAAAAAAAAGGGGGGGAGGAGTAGAAAAGGGAGAGGAGGATGGCGGTTACTGCTGTTTTTTCCCGTTACTTTCCGTACACTTCTTCCGGTAGGCTTCCACAGAAGGGCGCGCTAAGTATCGTTATGCTTAAGCGCAGCGCACGCGTTCATCTCGAGCCGTCCCGCAAAGGGGAGGATGCGGAGGAGTCCGCGAGAAGCGGACGAGCTGGCTAACAGTCCGTGGTCTCGCAAAAATACCCGGTCATGAAGGGGAGCAAGAAAGCAGCAGGAGGAAAGAAAAGTTTGGAGGTCGCGACGAACGGACCGGCGCCAAAAAAAAAAGGGGGAAAATTCCGAGAAGAACGAGAGAGAGTGAGTAATGAGAACCAAGGGATGAGTGAAAAGAGAGCTTCTCTGCGAAAAACAGGGACCGTCCTAATGGATTTGGATTTCGTAGGGCAGGTTCACTTCGTCGCCTTTTTTAGAGAGGAGATTTTTCTTCTCCTCGCGAAGTTTTTAATTCGGGGCGCTCTGGGAGGAGCGCTTAGATTGCGCGTACGCGCGCAGGCGGGGAAGCTCGTCTTTCTTTGTTATACGCGGCTTCGTGGGCGTCTGTTTTCTCGCGCTCCTCCCGCATTCTCAGTTCTCGCGTTTCCCCCGGAAATAATGACCTGTTTTGGTTCGCCAGGAACGCGTGAGAGTTTTGGCTTGTGTAATGGGGCCCCGGCTGCGCAAGACACAGCCTCTGCGGTTCTCACAAGCTGTTGTGTACTCTCCTCTCCCTCCCTCTTTCTCTTTCTTCTAGGGATCAAGATATGAGCGATATCGGTTGTTGTGCAATGATATTTAGCGCATTCGCAGAGAGCACCAAGTGAACGGAGTCAGCTCTTCTTGGTTCAGGAAAGACAATTCTCTTACATAACTACTTAAAAACACCGTGGTGAGTGGGTCAACCGGAAAATTTTGCGTGCGCGCTATGCCAGAAACTGTGGTTGATTCCTGTGTCATAGGAATCAGTAAAACACAAAAGTGAAATGGGCAGCGAAATCTTCAGCTCAGCATGATTTGCGGGTCGGCGGCTGTCTTCTGGGTGCGCTTCGCGAGCGACGTCCTGCTGGCGGGTTGCTTCGGCAAAGGTGTACGGGCGTCCTTTCCGTGACGGATATGGCGTCAGTAAAACCTTGGTGTATCCCGGCGGCATAAAACAATTTCGTGTTAAAATATAAAACCCGAAAACAAACAACCCTAAGTATAACGGAGTCTTTAGTAGTAGAGGTTGTTTCCCCGCAAGAAGACCCTGTGTGCAGTGGTGCACCCTTTACAGGCCGCTTGCTTCGTTGTACTGGCGTCACTTCCATGACGGATATGACGTCAGCTAAATCTTCGTGTATTCAGGAATAAAACTGTTAAAAAAAGACATACCGTCCTTATAAGATCTAAACGTTCTGTGCTGGTCGGTCGCCGTACAAATGCGCGATAATAAGCGCAACTGCTTGTGCGAACGTTGGTTTTCTTGATAGTAATATAACCTGCTCGTCTCGACAGTGTGCGCAAGCAGTGCGATTCCTTTTGTGCCACAGAGATCCGTGTTGACATATGAATTGATTTCTCACCGCTTTCCACCCCTCCTTTCCCTCTCCATCCTGTACGACCATTCTCCCGTCCACATTCACTCAGGAGGCAACACCGAAGCCACAGGGTTATCGCGAAACGGCCCTACCAGAACTTGCGCAGTGAAAGACGAGATACAAACGCTTGCCTGTAGTTTTTCACGCGGGGCAGCCTCTTCGCTAGGCTGGGGAGAGAGCGCACTCAGCCGTTGTCTGAAAAGGGCGTTCACAAAACACCTGCCGGAGCGACACAATCGGCGCGGGCTTAATTCCCATCGTCTGCGATGTGCTGCATGGCACTCGAAATAAAACCGGACGCCTGGACCCCTGACGACGCATCATCTACTAACGGAACGCGCTTCCACCTGCAGTCTCCATTGACCTTCACTAAGGAGCAGGCAGTGCCCCCTCGCAGTATTTTCGTGGCGCGCTACAGAGTACCGAGGGGCGTGCACATGGAGCAAAGAATACTCAAGAGAGGCCCCTAACATTTTAATGAACTGCAAGAAGTGTGAAGGAAGTGACGTCATTTTTAATGAGCCCATAGACAGTGTTGCCTAGTTTTTTGCGGCTGCTGAGGCTAAATCTGGCTAAATTCCAGAGACAATTTTTACGGTGCTCTGACTGTGGCTGCCTCGTTACGCTGGCAACACAGCGCAGTCGCTACGGCGGTGTCGTCGTCTGCAGTGTGTGCACTACAGTTGATTTTGCAGCGTTTCTTCTGCTGCCGTTTCCTTTGTGATCGAATGTTCCTTCGTAACCAACACCTGATGGTTAATAATTGGCGTCGTCGGTGAGCATAGTTGCCGTTCTCTTGCGGCGATATCTCGTCGATTCCGCCCAGTGGTTTTCCATGCTCATCGGTTTGACGGTGAGATTGCGTGCGTTGGCAGTTTCGGCAAGTTTTGCCGGGTGCCACCGGCATCCCGGCACGCAACAGTGAGGCATCTTGCAAACCCTGCAGCCGCTTATCCATGTGAATAGAAATCCATCGCAGCAGAGACGTGGCGCACAAAGACCAGCGGGCTGTACGGACTCAAACAGTGCTCCTGTCGTCTGCTTTCGCATTCGCAAGCCGCCCGTACCGCGAAGCTCTTATCAAACCGGAAACAGCAGAGGAGAATGGGAAAGAGAGTTGGGCTCAGTGGGCTCATCGACATGGCGGGTGCGGCTTCACACACGTGACGTCAGGGCCTCTCCTAACCTTTTCTTTCTTCCATGGGCGGGCATATGGTTTCGTCTTTGATTGTCTTTTTTAGTTAAATGACGGTGGATGCCACGAGAAATTATGGAACGGCAAACGCAGAACGATGGACAGCGCCGGATTTGTCGCCTAATGGTGGACATAAAGCTTTCGCCTTAATAAAAGTTAGGAGGTTTTCGGCCATTAATTTGTGGTCGAAGCGAAATGTGTTTCATTGCCCACTGAGTATGTGCCTTCAGGTTTCATGAGGAGGGCTGTACTACCACGACGTCATGTTGGCGCTTTTTAATACTTGGAATCAACCGTATTTTTATGACGAGTACCCGAAAACTTTGATCTGCGCCTTTTACTACATAATAACTGGCTCGCACGCAGAGAGAATCGAACATTCCGACACTTTCTAGGGAACATTAAACCGCCGCTGTAAGCCCATCCTCACCACCTCAGCAGATACAAGCACTATGAGGGTGAGTGCCGCAGCCGATGGTTTTCCGGCACTCCATCTCTGCTGGCTACCGGAGCGGTAATCGGTCACGATGGCGGCCAAGCCAAGATCAGACACAGACTTCGAGTGCAAGCGGGGATGCAGGACGATATCAAGCGTCAGGGAATGGGTTTTCTGCCATACTCTTATCTGTAGACCTCGTGTTCAAACTATAGCATTTCTTCGCTCATGCCCTTGGGTAGGGGGCTGAAGGAAGCCACAAGGCAAGTATAGTGACGCAGCTGCAGTATGTAGCAAAAAATTATATATATAAATATATATATATATATATATATATATATATATATATATATATATATATATATATATATATAATATATATATATATATATATATATATATATATATATATATATATATATATATATATATATATATATATATATATATATATATATATATATATATATATATATATATATATATATATATATATATATATATATATATATATATATATATATATATATATATATATATATATCGTAGAGTCGGCGCTGCAACCGTTGGGACCAGTGATGGAACGCTCTGCAAGGTGCGTCTTCCGGGTCTAAGGTGAGCGACGACAGCTCGAGCGTGAGAGATGGCGAGGGAGCGCGTGCGTGAGATTGGAGTAGCGCGTTCGCTAACGGCGCCGAGCGAGCAAGTAAGTCGTCCAGAGCCACTCATAAAAATAAGAAAACGTCCCGGGAAACAACTCGAGAGAAGTCAGGGCCGAAAACGAGCTTGTGATGACGCTATACCAACCAACCAGATCTGTGGGAGTTTCCTCTGAAGGCCTGCCTCGCCGTTCCCGCCCGCCGTAATTCGTGTTCTCTCGCCTGTAACTTCTTACTTGGACCACCGCTCTCCTTGTTTCCTTGGTGCGCAGCCGGAGCAGCAGCGCTCAACGAGTGCGTTAATGCTTATACCGCGGCCGTTACATTCTTTATCATTTCCCGCTCGCTGTTTTTTTTTTCCTCCTTCGTTCGTAATTCCCGCTTCTTATATCGTGAATGTTTTTTTCCCGCTTTCCGGAATTAACTTTTTTCTCCCTGGCCAAGATGGAAGAGCGGACGGGGATGACGAGTAAAATAATAATAAATCCCCGAGGTCATTAGGCGTTGATCTTTCGCCTCCTTGAGTTTGCCTGCGCGTTCCATTTATCAGCGGCGGTGGAGTGCGTGTCAGGAACATTCTGCCTGTAGCAGCCGAAAGCTGTGGCACGTCATCATCGCTCGGAGACCGAGACCGCAAGAATGTTCGCCTGGATACTGGATCAACTATGCCTACATTTAGAAGCAAGAAGGAAGAGAAAGAAATGACAGATGGTTTGCCTGCACCGACCAGAGAATATCGTGCGAAAGCTCTCTCTCCCTCTCCCTTTCTCTCTCTCTCTCTCTTTTGACTGAATTCTAAATTTTTTTACACAAAGTTAGCCATGGCTGCGCATTGTTTTACCGTTTGTTAATTAAGTGGTTTTCTGTTTGCAATGCGATTTGAGCGTGGAGGAAGGATGTAGAAGAAAGGCAGGAAAGTTAACATGGCTAGGGCCTAGTTTGCTATCCTGCACGTGGGAAAGAAAAAATGGGCAAAAAAGAGAAAGGAAAGAATGAAGAAAAATTGGAGCAGACAGGTGTGCCCAGCGCTGGAGCACTAAAAGTTCAAGTTCAGTGATTGTGGGCGCCAGACTTGACACAGATTCCTTTACAAACACGGCTGCTGGTTCCATCGAGTGGCCCCGTTAAAGATATCGGGTGTGCCATCTTCATTCACTCTCCCATGTGGATATGCGTCTGTACTGGAAGTTCACTTCTGAAAAAAAAAAAAAACGGAAGACGACAACGCATCGGGACACACGCCACAAAGGGCTTTGCGTTGTGTGCTCTCAGCGATTGGCAACGTGTATTTTTTGCGCGAGTGGACGTTTAGTAGGGGAATACCAACTCGCCAAAATTTATACCTTGCTGGTCATGGGCCGTGCGCGACGAATCTTAGCTTTAAAGAATTCAGACGATAATTCCGCATCCGTTGAGCACCAAGCCAGGCGGCAGTTTCTGTCGCAACAACTTGAAATGATCCTCTCTCTTGGGCCTTTCTTCCCTTCCCCTAACAGAGTAGAATGAAAACGATTTTGTACGCCGGCTAAACACTCTGTTTTCGAATAAAGAGCTTCTCTCTCTCTCTCTCGGATGCAACGACTTTCTCACAGAAAACAACCAGCAGGCGTAGCGTGGCTGGAAAGGCATCAGGTTCGAAAGTGAGGAGACCAAGGTTCGCTCGACGCAGCCTCCTCCGGCGTTGTTTTTGCGCTAGCTCATGAGAGAAGAGAAACAAAGGTGAAATATGGTTTGGTGGGCTAGTAGCGGTTTTGCACTAAAATTCGGGCTGCAAATTCATATAGCGGAGTTGTCATAGCGTGGGTACTATTTGCAGGTTTTATTTCTTTTTTTTTTCTAACGCGACAGGATGTAGTTGGCTTGCAGAGCGATTTTTAATGGAATTGAAGCGTGGGCATTCGCCGTGTCCCTCAGCCGTTTTTTTCACGATTCTGCCGAAATAAAGCCAACACCAAAATTTTCAAATTTGTTTGCTTTACTCCGCTTTGCTCTTCACTGCCCTTGTTCGACGAAGCTCTCTAGACTGGATTTTTTTTTTTCGTTCAATCTAATGCCTTCACTTCCCTCTCTTCTACCGCCCACTTCCCGTTCCCGCTTGCCGTCCCTCTGGCATCACGCAGTTACTTTAATTCGCCAGTTTTCCCTTTACTCGCTTTCCCTGCTCTGCTTCCCGCCACACGAAGGGGACACTGAAGAAAACCCGCTGAAATGTGTAGAGATCGCCTGTGATATAAGATAGGCGCTATTTATTATATATGTATATGCGTATAAGCTATCCTGCCAGTTACGTTTTCACAAAAAATGTCTAACACGCAACGCCTCTTCCACGCTGACGATAAATGAAACACACGGTCATGCAACGCCCCGCTCAAAATTGTTTTGTGAGCAGATGATAACTGAAGCGCAAACTCCGGCTGCAGACGTACATACGCGCGGTAACCTTGCGGAAGCCATATACGACGAGCCACCTAAAAGAATTAAGGCGAGGTCAGGGAAGTATGTATCCAGTGGTTATATTGCGCACAAACCGGCTGACTGCCGACTGGTGGCGGTCGATAGTGCGGTCGCTACCAACGCTTCGCTGCCCGCCGCGTAAAAGCGCAGCGCGCACAACACTTGCTCCTCGACGGTCATCGAGCGAAAGCCGCCCCGAAGTCGTCGCAAACAGGGATCGGTCGCCAAATGATTGCGCAGCCAATGCACAGTACTTTTGTAAAGATAAAAACAAGCTTAAATTCCCCCTCCGTTTAAAAGATCTGTTGGGGTAGAAATATGCCTACTACGGCGACCATGAACAATAAACCACGGAGAAGCAGCGGCTGCAACTAGTTTTACGAGATTAACTCGGCTGTGCAAAACCATTCCTACGTTTTCTCTGAGTTCTATTGTTAATCAAACACACCCAACACATTCATGGGCGTGGCGTAGCGACCTAAGCCACACTCACCCACGGTGTCGACTTCGTCGACGGCGTAACGTCGTAGCCATGAGCCCGTCCTTTGATGCCCGCTAGCAGCGACAGGATCTTAGCATCGAACAAAAATGAAGTCCCTATATAGGCCACCATGAGCCAATGGTGCCGCAGTCGCGGGGGTGTTCGGTCTGAACTGCGAACTCTATATATGTATATGGCGAAATAGAGAGAGAGAGAGAGAGAGAGAGAGAAATAAGGGTAGGAAGTAAAGAAATCTAAGGAAAGCAAAGGGAAATTGTGGTAGGCCATTTTATTTTGCTTGAAACACATATATTTATTGAAAGAAAGAAAGTGAAGAAAAACATGCCTGCAAGGTGGGCATCCCTACCCGATGGGCACGTT